>NC_056747.1:323830754-323940754 GCF_019279795.1 Protopterus annectens | reverse complement strand
ATGGGGAAATCTAAAATTGATAATTTAGTGGTGGCAACAAATCCATCTTCAATACAAATAAGAAATGCAATTTTAACTAGTCTGTCAGTGCATAAATGAAGCTAATAGTCTGACACAGAGATTTAAAAAAAGCATGCAGACAAGTTAATAACAATATTGCCTGATACTGCCCGCAGCTTACAGTAACAGCATTTTCACATCAGTGTTTATTCATTTTTTCATGTATTTTAAAATGATCTGTATTATAAAATGGCTAACACGTACAGGCCATCTATGGTTTTGTGGTCCTTTGTGAAAGACTTGATCTGGTACTGTACATTGCTTATCCTTCTTTCCATTATCAATTGAGACTAATGGTTCTGGAAAGGCATTTGGAGACAAACATCAAAACGTTTCATGCTTTCTGCAGAGTGACTATTCAATCCTGCTGCCTTACGATCAGGGTATTTAAAACTCATCATTTTCCATTACCCAAGAGAAGAAACAATTGAATGCACTTGTCAAGATGCATTGTAAAACAAGAGTCCTGCACTCAAGTTCTGTTTTCCTTACTACTATCAAGCTGTTTCCTGGTCTGATGAAATAAACAGCATATATAATAAAAAATAAATCAATAAAAAATGTAAGACATTACTCAACTTCAGAAATGCCAGGCAGGGAGAAGTTAAAGACTGTGTATAGCACAGGACAAAAGTATATGATCACTATGAGTGGTGTACAATAGTGGACCACACAAGGAATAACAGTGGGATCCTCGTGGAAACAAACACTTTGCCCAGTGCTCCAACAAGGATACAATAAATTAAACAATCAGGAAGTCAAAAGCTGAATGGAGCAAAGAGGAAACACAAGGATAAAATAAAGTGGAACAGTGAGGAAAATTCATAAAATGGTAAAAAACATTTTCTTGTGTTGAAAATTAACTTTCTGAAACACAGACAACTGATTCTTTTCTATTATTCAAACACATTCCTTGGTATACTTGTAACATAACAATCGACTTTGCATCTTTAGTGGTTAATTATACATTTAGTGAACCGGATAGAGCAATACATAAACGTCTGTGTGGGTCTGCACACTTCTGTGCTTAGTAGATGTACTGTGCTATCTTCTAATTATTATGTAGCTGTAATGCGAGAGGTTTTATTATAAAGGATACATTACATAGGTGGATCTGTTTTAAAATCCATGCACTTTTACTAATAAACACTTCTACAACATGATGACATATCAGTTTTTATTTCAAGAATTAAGGAATTCAAGAAGAGTCGGGTAACAGCAGAAAACATTTAGATGAACGCATGAACTCAAAAGTGAGGAGAGTTGAAATTGTAACCTGAGTGCAGAGTAACAAACTGACTCAGCATGGCAAAACCAACAATGTGAGGACAATGTACAGAAAAATCTCAATGCATAATGTGAACGTATGAACATTCCTTTATGCAGCATAGCAATTCTTGGTAAATTCTGAAATGAGGCATTTGTTCCAAGCAGGCCTTACCCACTTATCAATAATTTTAAGAAACAGAGAGTCTTGCTGCAGAGAATTTGTAGGAATACCTTTATGATATCTTATTTTATCAGTTGGCATAATATTTGCAAGTATATTGATATCCTTCCTACCACTACCGTATCAGTTATAATGCTGTAAACTATGAGTAATGAATGTAGACAGAAAATAAAACTATTTCTGAAGCTTTTTTTCACCACAGCTTCATTTGTCCAGCAATCAGTAGACATTTTTTGCAATAGTATGTGGGACAAACTATTTCTTTACTTATATATACATAATTTGTTGTGTGTATAAAACATGTAAGCATTCATCAGTATCTGCCTATGCGTAAATGCAAATAAAATAAACAAATATTTTCCAAATAAAGAAGATAACTGAAGATATCACCATTCTGACCCTGTTTTCAGACAGAGCACTAAGTAATAGCCAGTACAATATTTTTTCTCCTGGTTCTTACAACTCAGACTCCACAGGCTTGTCATTCTGTTCCCATTCATGCTGCAGTGGTGTCCTGGTGTGCCTGACAAGATGCATATCAGGCAGAGACCCATTTTTGGAAGGAATTCAACTATTCATCACTAAGGTATATCACCAGTGAGTAAGCACATGTATACACACACACACACACACACACACACACACACACACACACACACACACACACACACACACACACACACACCGTACATATGCATGCATGGATGTGAGCACACTCACCCACACACACAAACATCTGCGTTATATATGTAGACAAATATATGTATTTCTGATGTGTGTATATGGGTCTACTTCGGAAGACTGACAAACTGAAAGACTGAATCCAAAAAGACTGAAAATTCAAAATACTGAACACATTGTTAATGCAGGGGGCAAGCCCCACTGCACTCCTCATGGTGGGGGCTGTGATCCCCATACCCCCTTCTAACTATATATACCAACTCCAAGATCACACAACAGTGGGGAAGGGGCAAATTCCATCATTCAGCATTTTGAATTTTCAGTATTTTGGGATTCAGCCTTTTGGTTTTACTGTCTTCTGAAGTACACCCATGTATATATACACAGATGTGAGCACACACGTGTATACACACATGTATCTACACTTGAAGACACAAACACACCTATGTTCACACAGAGCATATGGATGCATGCATGGATGTGTATATATATGCGCGTGCATGCACACACACACACCTATGCTATGCATATAGACAGCACAGACACTGTATTTTGAAAGTGTATATATATATATATATATATATATATATATATATATATATATATACATACACACATATGTGGGATATACATGTATATAGAACAGAGCTATATGCTTACAGCTATGTAGACAAACAAATGTCCACCTCCATCTATCATTTTAAGGCTTATTTTAATACATCTTGCTTAAGTACTGAAACCCCAGTTACTGTTAAGGTTTAAAAGTACTAACATGTCTCCAGCCCCTCCCACATAGACTGAGCTGCCACAGAGAAAACACTATTCTTCTGGTTCCATGTTTGCATCCATGTCTCCAGTGAGATAGTTGGATGCAATACTTCTGTGCTGCATCAGCACATAGACTGTTGCATTCTTTTCAGCCAAGAAGAACTGAATAAAATCTTCTACTTCTTCTTCTTCTTTCAGCTTTCCCGGTTAGGGGTCGCCACAGCGGAACTCCGGTCCGCTAATGATTGGCAGTAGATTTTTTTTTACGGGTGCTGAGGTGCCAGCTAGAAGCCCAACCTTCAGTGAAGGGACACTCATTCTACGCATGTCTTCGATTGCCACTCAACCGCGGGGAGGACATGCAGACTCCACACAGTAGGCGCTCCAGCTGAGAATCGAACAGGAGAACCTCTTGCTGTGAGGCAACAAACGCTACTGCTGCACCACTGTGGCTTCAAGAACTGAATAAAATCTAAAACATTAGTTTGAGCAGTGCATTGTTTTCATCTTAACTGAGAGATAGTGAAATATGTGTGCTGTCCAAACTGTCATGTGACAAGCTCAGTCTCATAAAGTTGAAATAATTCAGACCACTGTACAGTATTTCACTTTAGCCACTCCAAGGATGTAACTCCAGAGCCATACCTGGAATATACGTAGGAGACAGGAGCTGGAGCAGAGTAATGATGACAAATGGGTGGCTAAGTGGAAAGATCTGTACTTCTTGGGTTCAGGGTTCAATCATGGTCAATGCTTGTGTCTAAGTTGTATATTTTCTTCAAATATGTGTTGGTTTTCACTATTACTAGTAAATTTTCTTTATTAAATCCCATACTGTGAGACTTTGCTTTTCTTTCTTGCAATGTGCATACACTTATATGCACACACAAGCATATACATTTATATATATAAACTATTCATAGTAGATAGATATGATATTGACATTTGTATCAATATGATAGATAGGTAAGGTACCAGTCCGTATGTTTAGATGCACATGGTTGAAAGCAGTTCTTTCTGCATTACATCACACTTTATTATATTGATGTGTGCAGCTCAATCAGCTGAGCAGTGTTAAGTGAATCTTTCTGTTAGACTCGCATAGTTAGCAGTTTGTAGCTATGTGGATGTTTTGTGTAAGATCGCAAACTGGGGGATAAGGGTATTTATCTTTTCACTACTGTTGTGCAATCTTGGAGTTGATAGGTTTAAAGCAGTGGTGTTATTGGTGGTGCAGAAGGGCTTTATCCCATGAAAAAAATGACTGCTTTTCTGTTTTGGATTTTTTGGAGGCTTTTTATTATTGTGTTAATGTTTGGTAGAATGAGTTTTGTTATACTGAATAGTCAATTTACATGAAATTGGCTATTCAATATAGACCGTATATATATATATATATATATATATATATATATATATATATATATATATATACACACACACACACGCACAGACATGCAAACACATGTGTGCACATGCACACACATACATGCGCATGCGCACACACTCACAAATGCACACACACTCACAAACATGCACACACGCTCTCACAAATATATATATAAACATTGAAACAAAGCAGATCAATGTCATCACACCTGCAACATTCTAATAAAAAATAATTGAAAAAAGAAACGATCGAAAAAGGAAAAGTACTGTTACGGAAAAGGTTTTTCAGAGGGTAATGTGTATGATTAGGGTTAGCAGACAGGAGTAAGTATGGGGGGGGTGAAGCCTAACCCTAAACTTCCTCTGCCCCTAAAGTTAATCATAGACATTACTTCATGAAAAACCCTTTCCCTAATAGTACAGGCATTCAGATTTTTATTATTGTTTGTATTATTACAATATTGTCTAATATACTTGTTAATATGATCATGAAGATCTGGTCTCTTTTATTACAAGATAAATACATTTTTAATAATTTATGTAAGAAGCACTATATTTCATATAATCAAGGGTGAAATCAGACTGATTTTTCTTAGCCTACATTATTTTTAAATGCAGAGAGAGCATCGTTATGATTTGTCATCTATCGGTAGTTGCTCTTGTTATGATTATATATAGTTCCTTCTTCTGACAAAATAAATGGGATATGATTTGTTGTACAGACTGCATTTGCTTGTGATTCCCAGCATGTATTATATGCCCTTAAATACACATGTGATATTGGGAACATCAAAAGAAAGGTAATACTTTGATTAAGAGAACATCTTAGTGATATAGGTACAGGAATACTTCAAATTCTGGTTGCTGAACATTTTCAGGATTAGGAAATTTATTGAAGACTGGCATCAGTATTATTACAAATTAATTTATATCAGATTGATGTCACCCACCAACACAATATGCTTCTATGTAAGGAAATTCATATATACGAAAAGTATAACACTTTGGTACCAAATGGTTTTAATAAGGAAATTAGTTGGAGATGTTGTTGTTGTGTCTTTCGGCTTTTCCCGGTTAGAGGTCGCCACAGCGTAACTCCGGTCTGCTAATGATTGGCAGTAGATTTTTACGTGCCGAGTTGCCAACCCTGATGCACAACCTTCAATGAAGGTACGCCCATTCACGCATGTCTCCACAGAGAAGACGCTTTAGCTGAGAATCGAACAGGACAACGTCTTACTGTGAAGCGACAACGCTACCGCAGCACCACCACTGCAGTTCCTATTTTATTTAAATTGTTGCACTCTGATTGATGCTTTTAAAGGGCTTAATGATTTTATTGATGTTTTAATTGAAAGGTTTTATTTTTATATTATGTGTCTTCTTTTATATTTCACTTCGATTAAATACATTTGGCCAAGGTGCTAAAAGTGAGTGAATAAATATTACTTTATTTTACTGTCTGCATCATAGGTTCATAGGTTGGTACTAGACTATCGGCCCTAGGGCCTATACAAGCCTAGCCATAACAATTCCCTGGCTATTTCTTCTCACAGTATTTACTTCCCTGGACCCCTGTCTAGCAGGGTAACTGACGTGATCCCCGGGGTGAATTTCCTATATCCCATCCAATCATCAAGGTTCCTTTTGAAGAGGGCCAAAGAGGCACTCTGCTTGACATGTATGGGCAGTCTATTCTAGAGTCTGGGGAGTCTCTGGGTCAGGAACCTATCCCTCCAGCATGTTTTGTTAATTGTGATGACAAGGTTTAGATCCCTGGAGTATGTGTCTCTGAGAGATTGGGATTTCTTTAAGTGTAGCATGTCAAACAGCTCTGGGTTTGACATGGCCTTGTATGTTAAGCAGAGATCGCCTCTGAGTAGACAATATGCGACAGAGTATAGGTGGAGTTTTTTTAGACGGTCAGCATAGGGCATCTTCTTTAGCTCTGTGATTCTTTTAGTAAGGCAATTTTGTGGCCTTTCCAGTTGTTGCAGATGTCTTGAGAGGTACATACCAAATGGGGCGTTGTATTCTATAATGGGTCTAATGAGGGATGAGTACAGTGGAACAATGACCTTCTTTTTTCTGGATGAAAAGCCCTTAGTGATGAGGTGTGCCACATAGAAGGATTTCCTGACTGTTGTGGCAATGTGGTTATCGAAGGTGAGACCACTGTCCACCTGTGTCCATAAGTCTCGTATCATACTTTCAGTGTTTGGTGTACTGCCACCTATGTGGTAATTCACGGGTACATGTTTTTTCCCAAAGGAGATAACTATACATTTCTTGGCATTGGGCTTGAGCCCATGGCTCTGGCACCAAGCATCTGTTTCTGTAAGGGCCTTTTGTAGAATATCCACATCATTTAGGGATTCAATAATGGCTCCCAGTTTGCAGTCATCTGTGAACTTTGTTAGCCAGATTCCTTAGTGTTGGCCTGTACTTCAGAGAAGTAGATGCCAAACAAGAGCGCTCCCAGGACTGAACCCTGAGGTACCCCACTTGTCACTTGTCTGGAGCTGGATTTGGAGTCGGCTACTTTTACAGTGTGGGTTCTGTCAGTAAGCCAGTTGGCAACCCATTGAGTGACGTAGGGATTAATGCCCAGCTTAATAAGTTTATCTATGATTCCAGAGTGGGGGATGGTGTTGAAGGCCTTGGCGAGGTCCAGATAGTCTGTGTGGACCACCTTACCCTTGTCCATGGCTCTGGAGACTGATTCAAAGAAGTCAATCAGGTTCAGGAGACAAGATCGGCCCTTCACAAAACCAAACTCCGTGGGGTCCAGTGTTTGAAGGTTGTTTATAAGTTCCATGATAATACGTTCCATGGCCTTGCAGATCAGGCTCATCAGACTGATGGGGCAGTAGTTCCTGGGATCCAAGGTGGATCCCCTTGTGGAGTGGGATAACTGTAGCTGTGCGCCACTCAGTGGGCAAGAAGCCTGAGGTGAAGCTATAATTAAACATGACACTTAGGTGAGGTGCCAGTTCATTTTGTAGTTCATGTAGTAACAGCCTGGGATGTCATCTGGTCCCATGGATGCTTATTCTTAGCTTCGGAAAGTGTATTTTTTACCTGTGTGGTCATTATTACTGGAATTTGGCAATCCTTCAGTATTGAGATGGGCCCTTTAGGAGGTGAGAGGGGGGTGAAGTTGGCACTGAATTGATCTGCCAGGATATTGGCAATATCCTTGGGATCAGTATATTTAATGCCATTCTGTTGTAGCTCAGACCAAATCTGAGCATTGCCATTTAGATTCTTGACATAGCTATAGAATGCCTTGTGGTTGTCTTTGGAATCTTTGGCAATTTTATTTTTGTAACTAGCTTTGGAGGATTTTATGAGGGATCTCAACTTCTTACTGAGGCTGGTAAGGGAGATTTTTGCATCCTGGGACTTTCCTCTTTTCTGCTACAGTTTCTACCTTTTGTTGTAAAGTTTGTTTATGGCAAGGGACCACCAGATTGGCTTCCTTTTTTTGGAGGCGACCATCTTGGTTCTATTGGGGATGGCACGATGCGACAGAGTATAGGTGGAGTTTTTTTAGACGGTCAGCATAGGGCATCTTCTTTAGCTCTGTGATTCTTTTAGTAAGGCAATTTTGTGGCCTTTCCAGTTGTTGCAGATGTCTTGAGAGGTACATACCAAATGGGGCGTTGTATTCTATAATGGGTCTAATGAGGGATGAGTACAGTGGAACAATGACCTTCTTTTTTCTGGATGAAAAGCCCTTAGTGATGAGGTGTGCCACATAGAAGGATTTCCTGACTGTTGTGGCAATGTGGTTATCGAAGGTGAGACCACTGTCCACCTGTGTCCATAAGTCTCGTATCATACTTTCAGTGTTTGGTGTACTGCCACCTATGTGGTAATTCACGGGTACATGTTTTTTCCCAAAGGAGATAACTATACATTTCTTGGCATTGGGCTTGAGCCCATGGCTCTGGCACCAAGCATCTGTTTCTGTAAGGGCCTTTTGTAGAATATCCACATCATTTAGGGATTCAATAATGGCTCCCAGTTTGCAGTCATCTGTGAACTTTGTTAGCCAGATTCCTTAGTGTTGGCCTGTACTTCAGAGAAGTAGATGCCAAACAAGAGCGCTCCCAGGACTGAACCCTGAGGTACCCCACTTGTCACTTGTCTGGAGCTGGATTTGGAGTCGGCTACTTTTACAGTGTGGGTTCTGTCAGTAAGCCAGTTGGCAACCCATTGAGTGACGTAGGGATTAATGCCCAGCTTAATAAGTTTATCTATGATTCCAGAGTGGGGGATGGTGTTGAAGGCCTTGGCGAGGTCCAGATAGTCTGTGTGGACCACCTTACCCTTGTCCATGGCTCTGGAGACTGATTCAAAGAAGTCAATCAGGTTCAGGAGACAAGATCGGCCCTTCACAAAACCAAACTCCGTGGGGTCCAGTGTTTGAAGGTTGTTTATAAGTTCCATGATAATACGTTCCATGGCCTTGCAGATCAGGCTCATCAGACTGATGGGGCAGTAGTTCCTGGGATCCAAGGTGGATCCCCCTTGTGGAGTGGGATAACTGTAGCTGTGCGCCACTCAGTGGGCAAGAAGCCTGAGGTGAAGCTATAATTAAACATGACACTTAGGTGAGGTGCCAGTTCATTTTGTAGTTCATGTAGTAACAGCCTGGGATGTCATCTGGTCCCATGGATGCTTATTCTTAGCTTCGGAAAGTGTATTTTTTACCTGTGTGGTCATTATTACTGGAATTTGGCAATCCTTCAGTATTGAGATGGGCCCTTTAGGAGGTGAGAGGGGGGTGAAGTTGGCACTGAATTGATCTGCCAGGATATTGGCAATATCCTTGGGATCAGTATATTTAATGCCATTCTGTTGTAGCTCAGACCAAATCTGAGCATTGCCATTTAGATTCTTGACATAGCTATAGAATGCCTTGTGGTTGTCTTTGGAATCTTTGGCAATTTTATTTTTGTAACTAGCTTTGGAGGATTTTATGAGGGATCTCAACTTCTTACTGAGGCTGGTAAGGGAGATTTTTGCATCCTGGGACTTTCCTCTTTTCTGCTACAGTTTCTACCTTTTGTTGTAAAGTTTGTTTATGGCAAGGGACCACCAGATTGGCTTCCTTTTTTTGGAGGCGACCATCTTGGTTCTATTGGGGATGGCACGATTCATGCACAAGTGGATGTGCTCGTACAGTGCCTTAGTGCAGAATTCAGCAGTCGAACTTTCAGTTCCCGTCTGCATGGGTGTCATGAAGTTTGTCACTTCTGAATTGAGTAGCATGAAGTTGGCTTGGAGAAGTTTTTTACGGAGGTTTCTTTACTGGGTGGTGGGTGTGGGATGTGGATGTCAAGGATGATTAGCTTATGGTCAGACCTGACCAACGAGGGGGTGACCATAGGTGTGGAACATCGATTTTCCATGTTGGTAATGACCAGGTCTAGGATATTGGAGCCCCTGGTGGGACTAAGGATTAACTGATCCAGGGCGTTGGAAGCTATGAATTCCAAGAACCGTTGGGCAAAAGTGTTGGTAAACGAGTAGTTTTCCCAGTTAATGGCAGGGTAGTTGAATCACCCAGTATTAGGGTGTTTGGTTGTATCTTAATATTTTCCAGTATGTTTAGAAAGGTGTAGTGAGAATCTTGGGGCATGGTGGGGATCTGTAGCAAGATACAATTTGGATTTCAGTCTTACCTAGTGTTAGTTGCACCTGGAGAATTTCAGACGCATTGTGTTGGGCAACTAGCCTGGTGTTGTGAATATCTTTGATGAATATGGACACTCCTCCACCTTTAGTGTTTCGGTCCTGGTTTGGTGGCCGAAAAGTGTGGTAAGAATTGTAGCCTGGTACTGCAGGGGTGCTCTCTAGAGCCTTCAACCAGGTCTCTGTCACCGCGCAGATGTCAATGTTCTCCATTTTAAGGAGTGCTTCGAGAGAGTGCATTTTGAGGTTTAGACTTCTAGCACTGAGTAGCATTACCTTCAGATTTTGCATGCTTGTACCAGTTATGGTGGTGGATTTGTCCTTTGAACTTTGCCTAAAAAAGGCAGTTTAGGGGTGGCAAAGCATCGTGGTCTGTAGATCATGTCGTCGCAGGCAGACAGATACTGGATCCCCTTTGAATGACACCAGAAGCTTAGCCAATTGTTGAAGTCAATCATTTTGTCCTTATACTGTGGTATCATTCTGGGCAAAGGCAGGATGCTTCCCAGGGCTAGGGTCATACCTGCCTGGGCCACATGATCGGATAGCTCTTCCATGTCTCTTTTCATGTAGTCCGGGGAGGTACAACTCAGGTCATTCACGCCAACATGGACAATGACAGAGTCATATTTGTACTTGTTGTGGAGTGACAAGTATAAATATGACTCTGTCATGATTATTTCATTTCATTTTGTTACCCACAAAACCCTCACAACACACCATGTGTGACATACTTCAGGTTCTTCATTTATGGGGGGGCAGTATAGAATTAAAAAAGTACTCCTATATGAGGTGCTCAGGAATTTATTTGCAAATGCGGTCACCATTTAAGAAACTTTACTTCAGCATCAAAGGGATATGATAATTGGGGAGTAAGGTATTTTGACTGTGTGGCTTCTACTTGGCTGTGCTACAATTTCCCCTTTTCTTCCTCTATTCCTTTTAAAGTTTTTGATTCTTTCTTGGCTACTAACTTAAGGATACATAAAGTGCTTGTGCCTTGGTTAATTTCCATCAGAATGCATCGCAGCTTCATGTCTATCTCATAGCTAATGGCTGCTATTTATTTTACATGTGCATTTTACTGTGTTTTCTTGCAGTTAATCTAATTTGGCACATTTCCATCTATTCACTAATTATCCAAATCTATACGATTAGGAACAGTAACAGCCATTACATTTATGTGGAGTTCCTCAAAGCCATAAGAAACATCCTAACACTTGAGAATAGGTCCAGATCTAGTTGGGTGTATGCAATCAGAATGATCATCTACAGAAAACTAGAGAATGGTGAAATAAAAGTAAATATTGATAAATGAATAACAACAACAAGAACATATAATAATAATAATAATTATAATAATAATTATAATAATAATAACAGTCTTTCCTGTCCAGGACACTTCTCCTTCATAGGACCACAAGCAGCCATATTGTGTCCTACTCTGTGTCTTGTGTTCTCAAGTAACAGGAGATTTTTATTTTTCTTACAACTTGTAGACTCCCCCCACCCCATCCAGCAGACTGCTGCTCCTTTGTCTGCATGACCTCTAGAACTGCAGAGAATACCTATGCCATGGCCTGAGCAGGGCCTGGTATAGTGGAAGCATTACTTAATTCTTCAGTCTCTCCTACTGTTGATACACCCCAGCATATGGTTGGTTATTGCCATTGTCCTCTGACTCTGCTTTCCCTGTTCATGTATGACCAACAGTCCCAACATAATTTCTTTTCTCTTGTCATCAGTTCTATTTCCCCCTAGCTGGCACTCCTATCTAGGGTTGTTGTGACCAAGGTACTACATTTTGCATTTGTCTACAATGAATCACAACTGCCACCTCTTAGCTTGGTCAGCCTTTTTATGTCCTTCCTTACACTCTCCCTCCCCTTCATCCCCTAATAATTTGTATCATCAGTGAAGAGGCTGATCTTGCTCTCATGAATACTCCTCTAGTTCGATTCCTAACTCCAGACATTGCTCCTTTCACCAGAACTGTCTGTGTCCTACCATTTAAAAATTCAGCAATCCAGTTTCTTAATCTTAATACCACCACAACCCCTGCAGTCTTCCCAGAAGCCTCCTGTGCAAAATGGGGCTAAAAGCCTTATTGCAGCTCATGCAGATCCCATCTGCTAGTACTGCCCTGACAAGTTCTCCTGTAAACCAGTCATAAAAACTGAATCAGTTTTGACTGACAGTTCATTCTAACCATGAGCCCATGTTTTGTTGTCTTGGAGATTGTTGTCCTGCAAGAAAGCTACCAGCCTTTCCCCTCAAGAGTCTCTCCAAAACATCTTCTGATACGACTGTTTATCTAACAGACTTTTGGTCCCCCAGTTGTTCTTAATTTTCCCTTGTACAAGGGCACTACACTTACTGTCTTTCTGTCCTCAGATACTTTGTAGTGGTCTGTGATCAGTCTACAACCTCAGTGATGGGATTTGCTAGCAAAATGGCCAGATTTCTCAGAGCCTTGAGAGGCAACCCATATGGTTCTTACACTTTGTCTTCCCTTGGAGAAGCCATTTCCCTACAAACCTCTTTCTTTCAGTTCCAGTGTTTGACTTCTGCTCTTCCCGTTCCATCCTAGTTCTCACCCAGCATCATGGCAGCTTCCTCTTACTTTTCTTTATAAGGAATGAATCAAACCATTCATTCAATACCACTGGTCTTTCCAGTCTTATGAAATGTCTGTCCCATCTTTGGTAAGCTTGGTCAGGTCCTTCCTGTTCTCCTATCTACTATATACCATAGAAAGATTGCTCCCCCTTATGACTTCTGCCAGCTCACTTTCAGCTTGTGCCTTGAAATCCTCACATCCTTTGTTGCCATGATTGTTTTCTTGTATTGTGTCTTCTTCATTTCCCCACCCTCTCTCTCTCTCTTACACCTTTTGTATGGCCTGTTTTTGCCCTATTATTATAGACTCATTTTCCTGAGTAGTTAAAGTGGCTTTCTCCCCTTTTTTACATTCTTCTTCATAGTCCTGAGTAATGCATCCTGGCAATGTACCACAGCTTGTTCACTTTCTTAGTTTGTCTCCAGTGTCCATGTCACCTTTTACCCTCTACCCAGTTCATCATACTTCACATCCCTAAAATTCCACATCTTATCTTGCCTTTGTGTTCTAACTCCTTCACCTAAACCATACTGTGGCATAATAAACGTAGGCCGGTCACACCTTTACCTGTAGATCCTTGACCTCCAAAACTTTGGTTAGGACCACATCCACAATTCTGACCTTTCTTTAACAGTCCCACACCAGATGGCTAATCCCCTTTTGATCCAATACATCAACCAGCTCTCACTGTCTCTCTACCCTGGACCTTGGAAACATGAAGTTTGTTTTTGGAAGATTCAGGTGTTCTGTGCCTGTAATCTTATTTCTAAACTCCTTTGCTCTCCCCTCCAATCATTCATCCTTCTCCCCTGATCTGTCTGGATACTGACAGCTCCTTCTGACCATGATCCCATATTGGTTGTTGTCTTGGAGATTGTTGTCCTGCAGTACCTGGCACTTGTCCTATTTCTATCCATGCATCTTTCACTGATCCTTTCATGGTACATTGCTCCTATTCCTCTTTGACTTCACATTTGATGCTCTTTTTATTTTTTGATCACTACTCCACTTCAATTCCATCTTTTTTTCTGAATGATTTCCTATTATGAGATTAAAGAGGCTAAACATCGAATGGTCTTAATGTTGGAAATGCCGTTCAACGATGTGCTTTTTGTGAGATCGCAGTACAGTGAAGATTGGAATATTTGCCCTTTCCTCACTATAGTGCGATCTTGGAGTTGGTATATATAATTAGTGGTGGGTGTGGCAGGCACAGCCTCCCCATATATGTGACTTCGAGGTCCAGCATTTTCGGCCTTTAGGTCAGTCAATGTTTAATGTCTTCGGTGTTCTAATACAGACCCACTTGAACAGCCTTATACAGGGGCACCTACATGTTCCACCCCCTCTTGTCACAAGTATACGGTCCTGTAATGTTCCTTCCTTCTCTACTATCCCTAAACAATCTATAAAGGGGCATAAACATATCCCTCCCCTTCTTGTCACTAGGCTGCATTCCTTATTTCTCTATTATCCCTAAACAGCCTATACAGGGGTATCTACTTGCCCCTTGCTCTTCCATCTTTTGTAAGTGTTAAATGTTCCTACCTTACCAGTAAGGCCACCCCCCCCACACTGAACCACTGCTTGCAGCAACCCCCTCCCTATGTTCCTTCCCAAATTCCTCACATTTCACAGTAATACTATTCAGCCATAGCCTGACTCACAAGTTTTGTTCCTTTGCTACAATATCACTTTTTTTGCTTTTACTGCCTTAACATGTGCACCATTATTGTGCATCTGGCATGCCCTCTTCATTTCCATATTATTTAAAGGTACAGACATTGAGAATTGCCTTTAAACACAGTACTCAAGACAATTTTCCCTTTTGGGCTTACATACAGGTCATCTCTGGCATAGAGTTGATGTCTCTGCCAGGTCTCTGCCTATCCTCCTATCAGTCCTTTCTCCCTTGTGCTCTGCAACAACCAGGCATTATACTCTATAATTGTCTATTTCCTCAGTCTGTTGGCCGTTAGCATTGGCAGCATTTCTGAAAATACTTCCACCTACCCCCTTATCCTGGCATCTCTCTCTGCCAGCTCCTTAGGTCATGCTTGCACCAATATCAGATGTCTCCCCCTAACAGATCCTTGATGCATAATTGCACCACAACATGTGTCTAACCTTTCTATCTTTATGTTTACTTTTTCTTAACCCCTCTCATGTCCTGTCACATCTGACCCCTAGACAGATTTGCCATAATCTGGTCTCCACTCTCACTCTTTTCACAACTCATAGTTTTCTTACTGAATGAGTTTCTAGTTATCAAAACCTCTTGCTGCCTCCTCAACACTGGTTCTCACTTACTTCATATCTGCTCTTTGCCTCTGCTCCTCCTGTATTATGACCTTTCCTCGTCAATCAAGAGAATAGGAAAACACTGCAGAAAACTGTGTTCAGTACCAATATAATTAAAACAAAAAAAAATGAACAACAGAAACTTTCACTAATTTAATCATAAACCCAAATAGAAAACAAAGCTTTCAGGTTTCCCCTTCATCAGTGGATAACCAACAATGAGTTAAAATCATTTAAATACATAACATCTGACACAGCCAGCCAATTAGAATAAAACATTCATTGAACTATTAATAAAATTAAAAGGATTAATGTAAGCTCATTCGCTTCTTAAGTAAAATGGGTTTTAAACTTACAGCCCTATTCAATCCTGGGGGCATATCTGCATATAATTCCAGTATCCATGTAAATTCAGCATTTTCTAATTTATCATTAATATCTCCACCCCTTAAGTTCTTCTGAATCACTGTTATAGCTGTAAATTTAAATCTATGTGCAAGACCATGATCTAACATATGTTTGAATAGGGTGTTTGTTCCTACTGCCCTTCTAATCTCAGATCTATGTTTTATAATATGCTCTTTCAATTTTCTAGAGCATTTTCCTACATAGAAAGCGGGACACAAAATGCACGTAGCTAAATAAACAATATACATTGTAGTGCAATCGGCTTAGTTATTGAAATTATATTCTCTTTGACCTACAGGGTGCATAAAACGCCCTATTCAAACATACATTAGATCAACCCAAAAACCCAAAAGCTTTATTTTCTATTTGGTTTTATGATTAAATTAGTCAGGGCCGGTGTTAGTATTTTGGGGGCCCCCAGCAAATGTCAAGTTGGGGGCCACCTAGGCACTTCCTATCAAGTATCACCATGTCACTGCTACACCTTCTAAGCAACCTTTTAGTTCATGCTGCAAACTAGGTGTAGTATGCACAGACTGACATGTAACTACAATACTATTACATTACAACAGGCCTATGTGCCGCAGTATGTTGGCCCATCTCACAAAGGGACAGTTACAGTTACTGGCATTTGCTTGCAACAGTGATACGTTACAACAAGTCTATGTACAGGTGTAGACTTAGGTAAAATGGAGCCCTAGTCACCCCCCCCCACACACACACACACTCTCACACAGACACCCTCTAGTCCTCCCATATGCTTCCTCCTATCCTGGGCTCCCCACACCATGCAAATTACCTTTTTCTTCCTTTTCTCACATTTTGCTTTACTCTTCAGCTTTTTCAGTAAGATGTAACTTTCTATATGCTCCGAACTGCATTTTAAAGTTTTTTTTATTTACATTTTACACAACCTTTTCATCAATGAATGCTTGAATAGAAATTATGATTATGGTAACTGTGAGGAAAGTGAAAAAAAAACATAATGATTACAGTAATGTATTCGCCTTTGTTGCTCCTAGACAGTATACTGTCCCTACACAAGCTATAATAACCTTTGTACACCTCTGAGGTCTGTGAGAAAAGTAAAAGAAAAAATGACTGCACTGTCTTCAGCCCAAACACAAGCTATAATGACCTCCTGTGCACACCTCTAAGGTTTGACTGTGATGAAAATTAAAGAAGTAATAACCACACTATCTCCAGGCCCTCCATACAACCTACAGTAGCTTTCTTTAAACACACACATCTGAGCAGGGCTGGTTTAGAATATGAGAGCAGAGGTCATTATCAGCTTTATCCTAACAGGTCATACCATAGCCCTGTTCAGGTTAAAGAGTATAATCACATAATTAATACATTTTTCTCCAATCAGCAACAGCTTTTGTGGGGCCCCAATACAGTTAGAGATGATTAAGGGAGCCCCCTTAATCCATTTTTACAGTCTGGGGAGTGGGGGCCACTGAACTTCTAGAAGATCTAAGTGTCTGAATGTTCTGTGATATATTTTATGCCATACCTTTGAAAATGAAATATAATTACATGTTATCTGCATTTTTTTACTGATACCCAGAGGAATAATGTACATGTCCTGGCACTGTTTGGTGTGGGGACAGATAAAAATCAGTGATATTTTTAAGACACACACAAGCATAAGCCATAACAATACCAGTTTTGCACATCCGCCTCTGTCCCTGATTTCACAAATTTTGCTCATAATTTTGCTCCATCCATCGTAAAAAAAAAAGTTTGATTTCCTATAAATCATTCAGGATGACAGACAATCAATTAATCCAGACAGATTATACTTTTTATTGTCCAAAAAATGCATGTTTATGAAAAATGTGTTATTCTATTAACCTTTTAAGTGAATTAGAATAATATTTAAGACATATTTCTGATTTTGAGCCTTTATTCTGCTATTATTTATGGCACTGGCTGAATTCTTCCACAAAGATGATGAGAGTTATAATATTTGGTGTTCAGCCAGTATTTATAAAACTTTCAGACAGAGAAAATCATCCTTGAAAATTGGAAACATCAGCTCTTCTTAAAATCCAGGGTTTGCACTGAGATCAGTCACTCTGGGCTGTTGATCTTTCTGCTTACTCTGCTCATATTCATCATTAGCTTTATCTTATTAGGGCCCTATCACAGCCCTGTTCAGGTTAAAGAGCATAATCAGGAAATTCATCTTCATCTTCTTTCGGCTGTTCCCGTTAGGGGTCGCCACAGTGGATCATCTATTTCCATTTCTTCCTGTCCTCTGCATCTTGCTCTGTAACACCAAGCACCTGCATGTCCTTTCTCACCACATCCATAAACCTTATCTTAGGCCTTCCTCTTTTCCTGTTACGTGGTAGCTTCATCCTTAGCATCTTTTTCCCAATATACTCAGCATCCCTCCTCAGCACATGTCCAAACCAACATAATCTTGCCTCTCTGGCTTTGTCTCCAAAGCTTCCAACCTGGGCTGAGCCTCTAATATACTTATTCCTAATCCTATCCACCCTCGTCACACCCAGTGCAAATCTTAACATCTTTAACTCTGCCACATCCAGCTCTAACTCCTGCCTTTTTGTCAATGCCACTGTCTCCAACCCACCTAACATAGCTGGTCTCACTACTCTCTTGTAGACCTTCCCTTTCACTCTTACAGGTACTCGTCTGTCACAAATCACTCCTGCCACTCTTCTCCACCCAGTCCACCCTGCCTGTACTCTCTTCTTCACCTCTCTTCCACACTCACCGTTACTCTGAACTATTGACCCCAAGTATTTAAACTCATCCACCTTCGCCACCTCTACTCCTTGCATCCTCACCATTCTTCTATCCTCCCTCTCATTCACACACATATATTCTGTCTTAGTCCTGCTGACCTTCATTCCTCTTCTCTCTAGAGCATATCTCCATCTCTCCAGGGTCTCCTCCACCTGTTCCCTACTCTCACTACAGATCACAATGTCATCTGCAAACATCATAGTCCACGGGGACTCCTGTCTGACCTCGTCTGTCAACCTGTCCATCACCATTGCAAATAAGAAAGGGCTCAGAGCTGATCCTTGATGTAACCCCACCTCCACCTTAAATGCATCCGTCCCTCCCACCACAGACCTCACCGCTGTTACACTACCCTCGTACATATCCTGTACCACTCTTACATACTTCTCTGACACTCCCGACTTCTCATGCAATACAACTCCTCTCTAGGCATAATTATTTAATTAGACATTTAGCATAATCAGGAAATTAATACATTCTTTTCCTCTTCATTTTTCCCTAACCAGTAACAGCTTTTGTGGGACCCCCACATAGTGAAGGATGATTAAGCCCCCTCATAGCCACAGTTATTGCAGGTACCGAAAGATGGCTATGTTGTTAGTTTTAGTGGAAAGAATGTCCACCAGCAGGGTTTAACTAAGCTAGGTGCACCATGTCAGTGGTAAAATATTTAATAGAATTGTGAAGCCTGTTACTTGATAAAACACTGTTACTATAACCACAAATATCTTTGAATGTTAAAGGAGATATAAGTAATAGTTATCATCCAGCTGGTTTATTAAGTATACAAAACTGCTGGATTAGCTTTTGTTGGCTTGACAGAAATGTCACAAAATATCAAGATAAGATAACTTGCTGTGGTTGGGGGTCCCCACAGGAACAGGGGGCCCCCAGTGACCGCAGGGTTCGCTGGTGCT
Source organism: Protopterus annectens (assembly GCF_019279795.1). NCBI lineage: Eukaryota > Metazoa > Chordata > Ceratodontiformes > Protopteridae > Protopterus > Protopterus annectens. Next base: position 323,921,676 of record NC_056747.1, on the reverse strand, counting down.
TAAAGCCGGCTATGAAATTAATGAACGTTTCTGTTGTTCATTTTGTTCTTTCCTCATCAATTCCATTATCTCTAGCCCTCCTCTTCTGCTGGTTGCCTCACTCCCTGTGATGTTTCTGATCTCTTTCTCACCCCTCCATCAATATTCTTAGAAGCTTTTTCCTCTGCTCTCTCCCTTTCACCCTCTTTGTTTGAGGGCCTGTTCCTGCCTTTCTTCCTCCTGCTTTCCTCACTCTGTTGGTTCATACACGGCAACTTACATCTCTGTCTCACCTTTATCCCTTGTCAGTGCTGCCTATGGCTGCCCTCCCATCTTAGATTTCTTCTCCTTGTCCTTTTTTTCAGGGTGCACCTCTCACTTTCTCCTTTCACAATACTCTGTGCCACACCATTTTCCTTTACTTCATTGACAACCTCTGCCCATGACCTCTTGATGTTTACCTGTCGACTCCCTACTTTTACCCCACCCCATACTATCGACCTGTCTCCTCTCCAGGCCTACTCTGCCCTTTCAGACTTTAGTAGCCAGTCCATTACCATCTGTGATGCCACTATTTTCCTCTGAAGGTCCTGTTTTCTCTCTCAAACCCCACATCTTCTGCCACCCCAACGTTCCCTGAGTCAGAGTGTTGCCCCCGCCACACCGAGCACATCACCTCCCCCCCTTCCTCTGCATGTCCTGTTCCTTTTATGTTGTCTCTTTCTTGGATTCCCAAAGATTTTTTTTTTTTACTTCTAAATAAATATCTGTTGCAATGGAAGTGACTGAGCCATCATAGTCAGTATACATAGACTTCCAGAAGGGGAAACTAATACATTCAAATAACTCAACAGCTATGAAGAATTTATAATAATATGTATTATCTAAGTAGCCAGCACTGAGAAGAACAGTTAATTCTACATAATATAACACGAACTGTAATGTGACTTTTTGGAGCAATTCTTCAGAAAGCATAGTCCTTAATATCATTTTCATAAGCAACAAGCAGCAATGAAGGCTGCATCTTCGGTCTGACAAATACCGAGAAATAAAGGCGTACCTTCTCTAATGACTATTTGATGATATGTTTGACTTTTAATGGGCATGTGGTTAGATGAAAATGAGTTCTGTCAACTATAGTGGATGGGGAATAGGAAATTTACACTGGGCCTGGCAGCCATGTCCCTTAAGGACAGAGGTAGCTTATAAATGCCTGGCCTTCAATGTCCCATTTGGAATTTGGATACAGTACGTCATTGTTTTTTTGGAGAAAACTTGGCTAGGCTTAGAAAGCCACCCCCCCCCCAGTGTTGTTAGTCTGGTAAGTCTATGAATCTATGAATAAATGTACATATCATTGGGAAAATAAATGGATTAATGTATTATTATTAATATATCTCAGAACAGACAGTTTAAAATTGCAGTACTACACAAGTACTGAGTCCTTACCATACCTCTCAACTGTACAGATTTTCCCAAAATCTCCAGATTTTTGCCTCATATTTTTGGCTATTTTTTCATAAAATTATGCTTTTCTGACAAATTGTTGAGGGTTGAAGTCTGAAAATAATGACAGACATTTGGGTTTCAGACTTCATACCCTTCAGAAAATCCATGCTAATAAGTCATCCACCCCATATCACAAAACAAGACACAAAATATACAAATAATGCATGCACATATCAAAACTCTCTCTGTCATGTAACCCTTGTAAATTCTAATTCTAATTCTTCCAACTGAATGTTAGCTTTCACTTCAGAAATTATAGACTTAAAAGAAAAAAGATAATAGACTTCGATTCATTCTGGTAGTACAGGGGAAGCTTGACAGAGAGAGAGTAAACCCCAAGCTTCCAGACTTCTAATTCAAAAAGTTGTCATGAGATTTTTTTAGAAAGTGACTTCACATTCAAATGTAGCATAACGTTATCATTTCCCAGCTGAATGTGAAATTCATTTTCCAAAGAAAAGTCACTTTGAAGTAAAGAACTCTGACTATTAATAATATTACATCTCATGGTCAGGACATAACTTCCGGGCAAACTCCTGAAATATCATGGCAGGAAGAGTGGATTGTGCCCGAATGCCCAAACACTCTTACACTACGGTTATTGTAATCTGACAATGAAATTAGAAGGTGTGGGGTCTGAGGTGTGGCTTGCAACAAGAAAAGGGTTAGAGTTGTACATTTGTACTAGTGACTTCAAGTTAATCTCATAGAAATGAGATAGCAAAAAAGCAGATTTCTTTTTCAAAAAATGTAGCTGAATTCAGAAAAAGATACATTTTTTAGATTTGGAAAATTGCCACACAGATCATGTACGTCTTTTCTAATTCCTGCATCTCCTACTCTTGTGTGATACAGAGAAGACTGCATGTCCTGAAACAGTCTGGGGATTACAGATATTAAGGCATTCAGATGTTTAATTGCTTTGTGATGTTATGTTACCCAGGGTATTAAGGATAAGGTATTTGCAATGTAACTCTTATTGACTGTGACGATTGGGTAGAGATGGGTGAAGGCTGCCAGCCTAGCCAAATAGAATTTGATACATAATTCTGGCATTTGTAAATATGAATGTAAAATACAGGCTTGTTTCTTGAATGAAAGTAAATACTAAAATGTTGAACTTCAAGATTGTAGCAACATTGCCATCTGCTGTAAGGGAAAACTAAGTTAAGCATTTCACATCTGTCCTTTGGCCCCGGTCTGGTTAGATGAAGGCTTCCTGCATATTGTTTTAAGGCTAAAGTTAATGACCAGAATTTACATGTGGAATGTTCCTTATTGCTCTAAGTGTAAAATAATGTAAATGCATTCTTTTATGTTTCTGTGTGGCCTGGGAACCAGGAAGGTGTAAAAGATGATGTAATGTTTAGCAGAACTGCAGTTTCAATTTAAACAGTGAGAACCAGAGATTATTGAGCATTGTTGTCCTGTACAGCACTGCCTGTTGTCTTAAGTAAGTTATCTTAGAAGTGTGTTTTCTTGTAGAAATAGCTAGGACTATAAAGATTAGACTGTGTTTTTCTGTTATGTCAGAACTGTACTACTGAATTATTTTATGTTTCTGTGTGATCTCTGAACTCTTGAATAGCACTGTGGTGTAGTAATATTATCTTTTGTAGTAGTATTGTCTTGTGTTTTTATTGTTTATTATTAAATATTGTTAAACCATTTCAACTGTGGCTGGTTTATGTACAGATAATTTAAGCTCTAGAGTACATTGCATGCTTATAAGTGATTCTGTAATAAGCCCTTCCAATAAGCCTTGATTGCTTAAGTTACACTACTATTGGATAATAATATTGCACAGTAATAATTGGACACCCTTTTAAGGGCCTTTGGGTAGCTAATAACTATTAGCTGGTGGTGGCAGTAATTACTACCGTATAGTCTGGGTAAAGGGGCACAGCTGGAGAATATGTGTCAGCCTTTCCCAGGAGTGTCTGTGAAGTTGTATAAATACTTATCTCAAAGTGTGTGTCTGTGTCAGATACTTGGGCAGGGATATAAAGCACTGGTTGGACAGAGAGGGTACTGGAGGTTAGCTTGCCAGCTAGGCTGAGATCTGGACCCTATAGCTGTGCCGGTGGGGAGTCTTATTGGCGACCTGGGGAGCAAGAGAACAACCAGCCCTGGACTGACTGTGATTTTTGTGTGCTCTTAAGGGAAATTTCACTTTACTGTGTGCATTTGTTATCCTTTCCTCTCATATGAGACGCCCTCTTTGGTGTTAGTGGTGAGGATTGAGGCTCCTTGATTGCTGGGCCAGGGCACGGGTGTCACATGTGGTGGCAGTGGTGGGATCCACTTCACATTCGTGGGATATCCACATCACATATTACTTAGTTGGCAAATACTAATTGGCTTGTAGTGGTGTGGGTAGAGTGAGTCCTGTAGCTTACGTACAGGGATCTCTGAAGTTGTTTTGTATTCTAAATCAGCCACACAGTGAATACTCAAGAGTTCAGATCACAATTGTTTTGTTTCTTTTATTAGCTAGTTTGTCAGGGTGAGCAGCCAGCATGTCAGCAGAGGAGTATGGAAAGCTGACAAGGAGTCAGCTGGTGGAGATGTGCCAGGCTAGGGGACTAGTGCATGGAAACCTGACTAAGGCAGACCTGATTGCAGCCTTGGTTACAGCTGCATCAGAAAACAGCATCCAGGAAGAGAATCAGACTGACAGTAGAGATACAATATCCTTGGAGAATGGACAACTCAACAATCAGACTGGCAGTAGAGATACAATATCCTCGGAAAATGGACAGCTCAACCTTTCTACAGTGGACTTAAAAATCCAGCTGGAACTAAAGAGACTTGAGTTGGAGGCCAGACGTTTGGAGATAGAAGCTGAAGAAAAGGAGAGTCAGAGGAGGCATGAGAGGGAAATGCTGACTCTTTGCCAGAGTCATGGAGGTAATGGGGAAGGGAGTAATTGGACCCCAGAAGCACAACAGGTCAGTAAATTTCTTCCGCAATTTAAAGAGGGGGATAGTTTTGATATCACAAACTACATTCCAACAAACCAATGACACCTTATTCTTTTCAATAAATAAAAGTCTATGTATTCCACAGCGAAGTAGAAAGCAGTAAATTACACCATAAAATCTCCTAACGCCTTGGCTGTAACAGCCTTTACAGAGTAAAATGCAAAACTCACAATGTTTCCTATTTATAACACAATCAATTTCAATGAATTAATTATACCAATTAAGCAGAATAAAAATTTCTTTAAGCTAAAACAAACTTCAAATAAAACTCTGCCAGTTACATTCTTTATTTAGCCCATTAGGCTGCATGGTATTATATTTGATAATAAAAATTGATTTATTTTTTCTTAATGAATGCTTAAGCAAATCATCCCTAGCAAAACACAATGAAACTTGTTCCAAAACTGTAACTTTTAAATTTGTGTTTCCTAAATGCACTGCATTAAAGTGATCTGCTACGGGACTTATGATTTTATTATTTTTTATGTCCCTAACATGTTCTTTTATCCTTTCTCTTTTATCTTTTATCCTTTCACTTAAACTTCTTTTACTTTCTCTGATGTAGAAACAATCACAAGAACATTTAATTGCGTAAACTCTTCCCTTTGTCATACAGGAAAAACAGTCCTGTGTTTCAAACTTTTTACCATTTATTTTGTCAAATGTCGATACTATATAGTGACAAATGGAACACTTGTCACAAGGACTTGTGCCCAATATTGTTACATTTCTATTAATTCGCACTTTTGGTTTACTGTATTTACTATGTACTTAAAAATCTTGTAAGTTACGGCCCCTCTGATAAGATGTTCTGAATTTTACTTGTGACAAAGAGGGAACTTGCCTTTTTATAAGTTTCCAGTATTCTTTTAATAATCTGTTGAGTCTATCTGGAAAAGCAGTATATCTGGTAACAAAAAATAAAGAATTATCATCTGAAGTCATTTGTCCATTTCCTGTGTTACCCATGTGACTTCTTTTCTTAATAACATCATACTTACCATAAATTTTAGCATAACTTTCCATAACCAGTTGCTCTTCATATCCTCTATCCAAAAACATTTTATAGCTCTCTCAGCTTCTATTTGTGACTCATTTATATCACTACACAGCCTCTTAATTCTAAGCAGTTCCCCATAAGGAATAGATGCCAAGGTGTGTGGAGGATGGCAGCTAGTAGCTTGTAACATTAAATTCAACTGATTAAATTTTCTATGAATCTTAGTTTTAATTTTCTCATTAATTACTCCTTCTATGGTAATATCTAGAAAATTAACCTTCAATCTTATTTGTGCTTCATCATATTTAATTCCATAATTTTGATAGTTTCATTCATATGTTTGAGAGGGTATGCAAACAGTATAGTGTCGACCAAAGGCTCTGGGTACAGTTCCTGACCCCCTTACTCCATGGTAAAGCTGTAAATGCATTGGCTAAAATGTCTGACACTGCATGTTTTGATTATACTGATGTAAAAAATGTATTTTATAATGTTTTCAGCTAACACCTGAAATGTATAGGAAAAAGTTATGTAAGCATAGACGCAAGGCAGATGAAAGTGTGAGTGAATATGTTGCTGAACTGAGCACTTATTTTCATAGCTGGGTAAGTGGATGTCAGGTCACCACTTTAGAAGGGCTGGCAGACCTTTTGGTGAGGGAACAAGCCCTTAGCACTTTGCCTGAGGACATGAGGATCTGGTTAGCTGATAGACAATGTGCTACTTCAGATGAGTTGGGGAAGAAGGGAGACCTATACCTAGTAAGCAGGGCAGCCCTGCACAGAAAGGGGACCCCCAGTACTGCTTATGGTTCTAAAGAAACCCATGGTGGGCAGCACAGACTGCCCCGACAGAATCTGCCAGCAGCAGTGGAAGCCACTAGTCCAAGTACACATCCAGGAGCTAGGGTTAAATGTTTTGAATGCAACCAGTGGACCCATGTGGCATGCAGGTGTCCACGGAGGCAAGGTGGGGAACCAAAGATGAGGAGCCAGTAAGTGGGAAAGACAAAATGCCAATAGTAGGTTGTCTTGAGAGAACAGGGGTACTAAACTATCATCTTGCAAATGTTCTGAGAGGGAAGGATTTGTATGAGGCAGTACCATGTGTTTATGCAGTTACACGCAGGAGGCTAGGAGACAAGCATGTGGGTCTGGTAGCCTGTGGGAGACCCAGACAGACTGCATACTTGCAGCCAGGACTGGTAAGGTGGTTACTTCAGGGAGTGAGCTACGCTGTAGCAGTGAGACTGAAAGTGAGCCACAGCTGCTTGTGAGTACTGATGGTCCCTTGGACAGAGTGACTGCAAAGGTAGAGGTGAGTAGTAGTACCCAGGCTGACAGTGAGGCAGCACTGTCGGAGGATGCCAGACTTCCTGTGGAAGGGAAGTTGGGAAGGGTTACATGGAGAAAGTTGAGACAGGTTCAGCTCTCAGACCTTACATTGCAAGGCCTGAGGCAGGTAGCTAGGGAGGCACCTGATTCTCAAAGAAAGGGGGAATCTGTATACTGGGACAAAGGGTTACTATACAGAGAGTGCAGGGGTGTAGCTAGGATTTTCAAATTTGTACTCACAGCTCTCAAACTGCTACCCCCCTCCCCAGTCAAGCTACGGCCATTCTCGTAATTCACAGTTCGCTCTTTTAGTGTTGATGAAGAGGCATTCGCTGTAATGCCTCTTCAGTACTATAATATAGATTCACTCAAACTCGGTTCCTTGAATTGAAAATGAACCTGAAAGTCAGTTCTTTGAAAAATGCAGCATGGTAGTTGGGGTAGAAGTTTCATGCTTTGGTTTTCTGTAACTAAGGTACAGGTTTTGAGCTTGTGTAAATTACTAACCACCTGCTACCCCTAACTAGGGTGCTTCATTCACACACAAACCCCTACATACCTCTTAGTGCAAGAAATATGGAGAAAGCCTAAAATAAACAGGGACAGATATTAAATAATGCTCTTGTGAACTTAGAAAGTTGCTAGAATAACAGGATTTGTGCTAGTATGAGAAAGTTGCTAGAATAACAGGATTTGTGCTAGTATGAATTTTTCTAAAGGACATGAGTCTGAAACTCAAATGTCTGTCATTATTTAGCAACTTCAGCCTTCAATGATTTTCTAGAAAATCACAAAATTTATGAGGAACAGACAAAAAATATGGGGCAAAAATCTGGACATTCTGCAAAATCTGGACAGTTGAGAGGTATGCTACCTACCTACCTACCTCACACACACACACACACACACACACACACACACACACACACACACACACACACACACATACACCAATACCTCTCAACCTCTTAGAGCAACAAACTCATAAATAAAACTAAGGCAAAGACCCAAAAATAAGGACATTTTTTTTTAAATATTGCTCTTATAAACTTAGAAAGATAATAGAATAGTAGTAGGTCTTGCATTAGTACGAATTTTCTGAAAGGTATGAAATCTGAAACTCAAATGTCTGCCATTATTTTCTAACTTCAGTCTTTAATGATTTGCCACTAATTTGCCAGAAAACCGCAATTTTATGAAAAATGGACCAAAAGTGTAATGCAAAAATATAAAATTGCCAGGCAATACAGCTGGGAACCTGTCAAAGAAGGGACACCATTTTAATATGAGCACAGTTAACTTGAGCAGCTGACAAAATTAGAGAATCTACATGCATTTCTGAAATAAAAGTAATGTATAACTCTGATCATTATAACTCTGATCATTACAGTTATTTATAAAAGTAAACCCTCCAAATTTCTTCCAAAATTGCTATTTTGCAGAGATTATTAGGGGAGAGCAACATTTTGAGCCAAAATTGGGGCCAGTTGAGTGGTTTGGGTACTCCTAATTCTATAAAGCGATTTGCACATACCTCTCAACCTCTTAATGCAGGAAATCTGGACAAGGCCAAGTATATTGGGGGAACATACAAACAGTACTAAAAATTGATCTTGTATAAACTTAAGACAATTGATAGAATATCAGGTCTTGCTTTAGCATGCATTTTTCTGAAGATTATGACGTCTGAAACTTAACATTGGTCATTATTTAGTGACTTCATTCCTAAATGATTTGCCAGAAAAGTTTTATTTTGCATTTTACAGCACAAACACCAATAAATATCTGCTAAACAAAGCAATGCAGTCTCACAATGAAACTAGACTTAGCATTAAAACTTCTCTGCCCTTAAAACTCACATTCATTGAAACAGCATTGAAACCCACATTCAAAGAAAATACATTTTGTCAGTGGTAGATAAAGATGAACTTTGGGCTGTTTTCAAATCATAGCCCCCTTGCACATGAAACATACACGTGCTCTTTGATACACCTTCCTGATTGTATTAAATCATATTCCTTGTACAATACAGTATAGTTGTTAGAGAGCGTTTTAAATTTATTGTTTTGAACATTTTTCCAGTAACCAATGAAACAAAATACATGCACCAATAATGACAAAACAGCCCAATTCATAACATTTCCATCATAACAGTCTACTCAAACTTCTACAGTCCACCAGTATCAGTAAATATGCACAATCTCTGAACTAGTAAAAGCCATCTACATAATTCCACATTAAAGAAATATGTAACTAATGAAGGGGCTGCTGCTAGCAAACAACTTTATATTTCATGGTTTCATCTACAAATAAAGTGCCTGTTGCCCTTGAGGAATAAATTGCCTATGTTGCATTAAAAACAATGATACGCTAGTAATATTGCAATAGGGACTGGATGGCAAACTGATAACAGGTTCATACTTACTACTAGATATCTTCGCCAAAACAGACTACAGCATCCACCCCCTTTACAACACAGTACAGTATCAGCAATGCATCTACTTACTGTGGGAGAAGAACCCACAGCCTTCTGCATCAAAAGCAAGTACACTACCTGTTGTGCTATTAACAGTATGAGCAGACTCAGCATAAGCAGCACTAAACTTTAGTTCCCCTGCAGCTCTCAGCTCCTTGTAAAATGTCGACACTCAGCTGTATCTCTGAACTTTGCAGCACAAGAAATCTGGAAAAAGCCAACATTTATGAGGGGGGGACAAAAGCCCAAAAACCAGGGACACATTTTAAACATTGCTTGTATCATTTTGTAAAGCTGTTATCACCATGCATGTTTTGAACCCAAAACCATATGCACTACAGTCAGTGCAACATACCACTATGCTAAATCAGCAGTCAGAAAAATAGGAAGACAAACTTAATGGCTATCATTTAGATAGCTCTCAACTTCTTAGCACAAAAAACCTGGACAAACAAAGCCAGTAATGAGAGAATACAAATGCAGTTCTCACTTCACACCTTAGCACAAAAAACATGGACAAACAACAAAAACAATAATGGGGGAAATACAACTTCAGTTCTCACTTCTCACCATAGCTCACAACTGTTAGAAAAGCAAATCTGAGTTCAGAAATGATGGTGGTTAGGGACTTTAGGCTCTTCTTACCCTGAAGCAAAGGTACAGGGTTTGAGCCTGAAGACCTGTAACCAGCAGGTGTATTATGTGGGGGCATTTGCACACACACAATCAAATAAATGAATAAGCATATACTTACTGGCCTCAGTAATATTTTTAGTCACTGTTGTGAGACATACTGTAGCTTCAATTTCTTAGCTCTAAAATCTTGGATAAAACCCAAAAAAATAGGGAGCAAAGACCAAAGTCTAGTCACTGTTGTGAGACATACTGTAGCTTCAATTTCTTAGCTCTAAAATCTTGGATAAAGCCCCCAAAAAATAGGGAGTAAAGACCAAAGTCAGGTACAGATTATAAGTAATGGTGTTATATCCTTAGAAAGTTGCTAGAATAATAGGGTTTTGCATTAGTATGCATTTTCTCAGGTATTTAGAATCTGAAACTCAAATAACTGTCGTGTCATTATTGAGTGACTGTTAGAAAACCTCAAATTGTATGAAGAGAGGACAAAACATATGAGACAATCAAGGATATTCAACAACAACAGGTGCAGTTAAGAGGCATCATGCACATGCATGAGCACACAGAAACATATCAGCCACACAACTTTATTCAGAACTGCGTACCACAGATGCCTGACTGTTAGCAAGTTAATGAAATTATGTATAATAACCACTTTAATATTGAGATTCAAAATCAGCGACAGTTTGCTAAAGAGGAGATAATTAAGCACTATCAGTTACTGTCTCACACACACACTCACACACACACACACACACACACACACACACACACACACACACACACACACACACACTCTCACACACATCTGTCTGCCCTTGCAAAATCACATTTTATAAAGTAATGCTATAAAATATAAAGAAACACCCTATGAAAATACAGTCAACAACATTAATAAAAATAAAGAATCACTGTCTGATTAACAATAGTTAAAACTACATAATTCTTCAGGTTAGTCAGCATTGCATTAGAAAAGTACATACTTAGAATAATATAGAAGTGTACGTTCATACATACATATAAAGTAAGTAGTAAATATTGATTAATGCTGAGAGTAATTCAAAGATTTATACATAAAGTGCATATTAATAAATGCAGAGGGGATTATACTTAATGATATAGTTAATATGTTACAGTCATGACTGTAGTTAGCATTTAGTTTGTCAAGCTTTATTATGTACACTATATTCATAATATCTAGTCTCAAAATGCACGTATTTACAATGAGCAGTGCTGCAAGTTTTTTAACTAAATATATGGAGGGCACAACTAGCCAGTTCCTTGTGTTCTTTCAGGGATTTCTTAAAAGTTTCCAGGATATTGTTAAGTTTAACATAATTTGGGAGATTATTCCAGAGAGCAAGACCTGTTCTGGAAAATACTTTTTCCCTATGGCTTGTTTGAATCTAGGCCTGGGTAGTCTGAGAATGTCATCTTGATCAATTCTAAGTGAGTAGTTTTGCTCTCTTAGAGAGAGTTTTCTTCTGAGCTGCAGAAAATAATCTAATTAAGTATTTTGAAAATAACGGGTACTTAGAAGTGTAGCAAACGGGAGACAGTACATTTTGTCTATACATGGTTGTAATGTGTATTTTGGCTAGCAAGGAGTGCAAACTCACAGATTTTTGCTTCAGTCGGCTGTAGTTTGTGACAGTTATAGGTTTTATGCATGGACAGTAAGAATAAAGCATATTTAAGTTTTGAGATTAGAACACCTTTATCTATGGCTTTGCTGGAGGCAGGAGTAAAGAGGTTGATGATGATACGACAGTACAGCTGTTGTTAGTAGTAAACTTTGGCAGTAATATTGGTTGTGCGGTTTATAAAATTAAGAAGCAAGCTTATGTTAAGTCCTAGGTATTTTCGTTACACACACACCTTACCTGATAATCTGTTCCCGATAATCCATTTGCGATTGCCTTCCACTCACTACATCTTCACATTTCCCGCTCACAGCGATAATTCATTTGAGATTGTCTTCCACTCACTCACTACTGCACATTTCCCGCTCGCAGCCAGCCGGACATGACGTGAGCTCACTTCCGACTGGCTGGTACGTTACTTAAAGGAGCCAACACTGTTTAAAAACGAAAAAGTATGTACGCAGGTTTTTTTTTTTTTTAAAAAAAGCTACCCCCTCTTCTAAAGAAATTGTACTGAAATCAGTACAGTGCGTATGCCTCCCGACGTCCCTGAGAGAGTGGACCCCTGAGGGAGGGCTAGAAGGTGAGAGAGTACAGCAGTTGGTACTGCCTACAGCCTACCATCTGGCGCTTCTAGCCATAGCCCGTGATTTTCCCTGTGCAGGTCATATGGGCTTAAAATGTACAAAGAGGCATATTATGCAAAACTTCTATTGGCCTGGAATTTTCAGAGATGTAACAAGGTACTGCTGCACCTGTGAGCAGTGCCAAAAGGTAGGCAAGGCAGGAGACAAGGTGAGAGCCCCTTTGATGCCTTTGCCTGTGATTGAGGAGCCATTTCAGAGGGTAGCTATGGATATCATGGGTCCTTTGAGTACCCAAAGTTCCACAGGGAAAAAGTATATTCTTGTGGTGGTGGATTATGCTACATGATACCTTGAGGCGGTGGCTTTGTCCTCCATTGAGGCAGAGAAGGTGGCAAATGCTTTGTTAGAGATTTTCAGTAGGATGGGCTTTCCAAAAGAAATGCTGTCTGATAGAGGTGCCAATTTCATGTCAGACCTGCTGGTTTGTCTGTGGAAGTCCTGTGGGGTGAAGCACATGAAAACCACCCCTACCATCCCTAGACTAATGGTCTTGTTGAGAGGTTTATTTCTACAATCATGTCCATGTTACGTGTATTTGCAGATCAGTTTAAGAGGGAGTGGGGCAAATATTTGCCCCATATGTTGTTTGCTTACAGAGAGGTTCCCCAGGAATTCACAGGGTTTTTACCCTTTGAGTTGCTGTATGGGCATAGGGTGAGGGGACCTCTAGATTTAATTTGAGATGAGTGGGAAGGTGAGTGTGAGTCTCACAAGGAGTCTGTTGTGGTATACGTCCTAAACCTCAGGACAAGGCTCAGGGAACTCATGGGCTTGGCCCAGGAGAACCCTGCAGAAGCCCAACAACAGAAAAAGGTGTGGTATGACAGGAATGCTTGAGCTAGAGAGTATGCTGTGGGGCAGCAGGTAATGGTTCTCATTCCTGTCAGATGCAACAAGCTGCAAGCAGCTTGGGAGGGACCCTACAAGATGATAAGAAAGGTAAATGATGTTAACTACATGGTGGAACTGCTAGGCAGATGGCAGGGGCACAAACTGTACCATGTTAACATGATGAAACCTTACCATGACGGGGAGGCCCTTGTGCTGAGCATTTGCAGTTGATTGCAATAGGAGTCTGAGGGAGATCTGGTGACTAATCTCCTCAGTGAGGCTCGGGCTGACACCTCAGTGGAAGGGGTAGCAATGTTCCAGAGCTATCGCCTACCCAGGTTCGAGAAATCTGAGCAGTGTTGCAGGAATTTGGGGACATGTTCACTGGGAAACCAGGGTGCACTCACCTGGTGCAGCACCAGGTGGATACAGGACCCCAAAAGCCTATTAGGCAGGCCCCTTATAGTATGCCTGAGACAGCCAGACAGACTCTGAGGGAGGTACAGGAGATGTTGGAACTAGGGGTGATTCAAGAGTCCAACAGCCCTGGGCCTCCCCAGTAGTGCTGGTGCCAAAGAAGGATGGCAGCACCAGGTTCTATGTGGATTACAGGAAATTAAATAGTCACACAGAGTCGGATGCTTACCCCATGCCTAGGACAGATGAGGCCCTAGAGCAGCTGGGTAGGGCTAAGTATCTTACAACCATTGATCTTACCAAGGGTTACTGGCAGGTGCCCTTGACTCCCAGTGCTAGACAGAAGTCAGCCTTTGTGACTCCTTTTGGCTTGTATGAGTTCACAAAGATGCACTTTGGGATGAAGAATGCCCCAGTGACTTTCCAGAGGCTGGTGGATAATATACTAGCAGGTAGATGATTTTGCCATCTACAGCCATTCCTGGCCAGAGAACGTTTAGCATGTCAGGGAGGTGTTGGGCAGACTACAGAGAACAGGGTTGACCATTAAGCCGAGCAAATGTCAGGTGGGTATGGCAGAGGTCTCCTACCTAGGACATAGAGTGGGGAGTGGTACGATAAGGCCAGAACCTGCCAAAGTGGAAGCCATTCAGGCATGGCCTGCACCTGCTACTAAAAAGCAGGTGAGGGCATTCATAGGGACAGCAGGGTACTACAGAAAGTTCGTCCCCAGTTATAGTACCATAGCTGCTGCCCTCGCAGACCTGACAAGGAAGAACAGGCCAGATAAGATAGATTGGACCCCAGCATGTCAGTAGGCATTCCAGAAGCTTAAAGAAGCTTTGGGAGGAGTCCCCTGTGTTAGGCAGTCCAGATTACAGCAAAGAATTTGTTGTACAGGTGGATGCTTCAAACCACGGGGTGGGGGCTGTACCTAGCCAGATTTCTTCAGACGGGGAAGAGCACCCAGTGGTTTATCTCAGTCATAGGCTCCAACCCAGGGAGGAATGCTATGCAGCTGTAGAAAAGGAATGTCTAGCCATAGTGTGAGCACTGCAGAAACTTCAGACTTATCTGTTGTTGTTGTTGTTTTTCAGCTTTTCCCGGTTAGGGGTCATCACAGCGGAACTCCAGTCCACTAATGATTGGCAGTAGATTTTCATGAATGCCGAGGTGCCAGCTCGACGTTCAACCTTCAACGAAGGCCCGTCCATTACGCATGTCTTTCAAATGCCCACCCAACCCGCAGGGAGGACATGCAGACTCCACACAGAAGGCACTCCCCGCACTCCAGCCGAGAATCGAACGGGAGAACCTCTTGCTGTGAGGCAACAATGCTACCGCTGCACCACCAAAATTCACAGTTATGACAGATCACAACCCTCTAACATGGTTAAACAGAGCCAGTCAGCAAAATGCCAAGTTCCTAAGATGGAGCCTGGGGTTGCAAGCATATATGTCATGTCAGTGCAGCACCGCAGTGGGATTAGCAATGCCAATGCAGATGGGCTCTCAAGACAGGGAATGGGGTGAGGTACACTCAGATAGACCTAACCCTCTCAAGCAGCGTTTATCAAGGGTCACTTGAAAAACTAGCTTAAGTTCTCTGGGGGGGGGGGGGGGATGTGAAGTTTGGGTAGAGATGGGTGAAGGCTGCCAGCCTAGCCAAATATAATTTGATACATAATTCTGGCATTTTTAAATATGAATGTAAAATACAATCTTGTTTCTTGAATGAAAGAAAATACTAAAATGTTAAACTTCAAGATTGTAGCAACATTGCCATCTGCTGTAAGGAAAACTAAGTCAAGCATTTCACATCTGTCCTTTGAAATTCAAATTATTTCATCACTGCCTTTGATGTTTTACAATTCGGCTCCGGTCTGGCTAGATGAAGGCTTCCTGCCTATTGTTTTAAGGCTAAAGTTAATGACCAGAATTTACATGTGGAATGTCCTTTATTGCTCTAAGAGTAAAAGAATGTAAATGCAGTTTCTGTGTCGCCTGGGAACCAGGAAGGTGTAAAAGATGTTGCAATGTTTAGCAGAACTGCAGTTTCAATTTAAACTGTGAGAACCAGAGATTATTGAGCATTTTTGTCTTGATATCCAACCTACAGCACTTCCTGTTGTCTTAAGTAAGTTATATTAGAAGTGTTTTTTTTTGTAGAAATAGCTAAGACTATAAAAATTAGACTAAGTGTTTTTGTGTTATGTCAGAACTGTACTACTGAATTATTCTAAGTTTCTGTGTGATCTCTGAACTCTTGAATAGTGCTATGGTGTAGTAGTAGTATTGTTTTGTGTTTTTAGTATTTATTATTAAATATTATTAAATCCTTTCAACTGTGTCTGGTTTATGTAGAGATCATTTAAGCTCTAGAGTACATTGCATGCTTATAAGTGATCCTGTAATAAGCCCTTCCAATAGGCCTTGATTGCTTAAGTTACACTACTATTGGATAATAATATTGCACAGTAATAATTGGACACCCTTTTAAGGGCCTTTGGGTAGCTGATAATTATTAGCTGGTGGTGGCAGCAAATACTACCGTATAGTCTGGGTAAAGGGGCACAGCTGGAGAATCTGTGTCAGCCTTTCCCAGGAGTGTCTGTGAAGTTGTATAAATACTTATCTCAATGTGTGTGTGTGTGTGTGTGTGTGTGTGTGTGTGTGTGTGTGTGTGTGTGTGTGTGTGTGTGAGCTACTTGGGCAGGGACACGAAGCACTGGGTGGACAGAGAGGGTCCTGGAGGTTAGCTTGCCAGCTAGGCTAAGATCTGGATCCTATAGCTGTGCCAGTGGGGAGTCTTATTGGGGACCTTGGGAGCAAGGGAGCAACCAGCTCCGGACTGACTGTGATCTCTGTGTGCTCTTAAGGGAAATTGCACTTTACTGTGTGTATTTGTTATCCTTTCCTCTCATATGAGATGCCCTCTCTGGTGTTAGTGGTGAGGATTGAGGCTCCTTGATTGCCAGGCCATGGCACGGGCGTCACACTGACTACACTCTGTGCAGCTTTGGAAATGAAGAATTTATTTTCTTTCATTACTCACTTTATACCAGTCAGGTTTATAGTGCACCATTAAAGCCTTTTGTATCAAGAAGTGAGCATAAAACATGGAAGCAGTCCTTTACCACATACCAGTCTGTTGCAGGATGCACAGATATGCACAAGCACACTGCATATATACTTATGGCAGTTTGCAATATATGTGAGTCACCTACCAGCTTGTTTTTACAATGTGTAAGAAAACTGGAAAACCTGGTGAAAACCCACATGGACCTGCAAACTCTACAGAGGAAGCACCCCAGCTGAGACCAATACAGAAAACCTTGAGCACTGACCCAGCCAAGCTAACCAGTTGTGCACCCTGAGCATAATGTAATTTTTTAAAAAATTCATTTGTTAAACACTTAAGTGAACGGTCCCACTGCAAACAGTTTTCAGCCATGACCTAGCCACATGAGCAAGAGTTAATGTAATAACTATTGACAATTCAGACAAGTCAACTATTTTTTTTTGTAGGGAGGGGAGTAAGAGAAACCAGACTACTCACAGGAAATCCATGCAGACCCATGAAGAACACAGAAATACCACAGAGGCATTAAATACATGTTAAGACTGAACAGAAATATAAACCTTAACCAAAAACACAAAGGTCACTACCAAAAAAAAAATCAAGTTGTTGGAATTATTCACATAGTACGGGACTGTGTATAGGCTATGCTGTGCCACAGTGTTCATTTCACAGTGTGATTAAGTCTGGAAGGATGGATTGTGCTGCATTTTATTTGTTTGCCTGTTTAATTGTTTCATTGAATATTGTGGACTGTGTCTCTCTGTAGTTATTTATTTTTCTATTTAATTGTTTCACAGAATACTGTGGTCTCTCTTTGTCTCTGCAGTTAGTTGGGGATATTGTGTTTCACTCATTGATATTCAGTGTTAAACTCTTAGCCTAGAGGGTTTCTCTGTATTTATAAGTGTTAGTCACATATCTTTGAATTTATTATTTCTCAGTATCTGAGTTGTTTGGCTTCTGCTACATACCTACAATCAACTGCATTACTAGCTGATTTAAGTGTAAACTTGCAGTGTTAAAGATTGTACTGCATTTTATTTTTTGTCTATTTGTTTCATTGAATATTGTGATCTGTGTCTCTCTGTAGTTATTTATTTTTCTATTTGTTTCATAGAATACTGTGGTCTCTCTCTGTCTCTGCAGTTAGTTTCCCACCCACTGTCCCTGTTCTTGTTCTGGTATTAATTTTGGTGGCTTTGGAATTGTCTGCCCCTCCTGTATATTTGTGTTTGAACACTCCTCCTGGGTCTATCTGATTTGCTCACTCAACCGAGTACAGTGAGATCATACTTTTACTTCAGACACTCATACCAGTCCCATCTGCTCAGCTCTACCCCAGCTCTATTCCAGTCTAGTGTCACTACCTCATTCTACCTAATACAGAGAGAACATTTGTGAAGGGCAAGCCACTTGGGTCCTTAATTTTGAATTATCTTCTGTTTCTCCTTTCTCCCTTCCCACTTTCCAAAAAAAAATCTAAGCTTGTTTCCTGCCTTTCCTGTAACTAGTCTAGTCCAGATACAGATTTGCTGTAACCAGGACTGTTTGTAAGCTTCTGAGCCCCCAAAGCCTTTCTGTGTTGGAAGGAAGCCTTCTAGCCTATCAGTGGGAGTGGTAAGCACTAGGTAGCCTATCTTCCACAAGAGTGGTTTCTGGCCCAGAAATTGTAGTTTATTGGCCATTTGGGCAGTTTTTCCATCTCTTTCAACTTTCTGGTTGAGAAGCCTGTGTCTGCACTTGTTTACAACCTTTCCTGTAACTAGTCTAGTTCAGATACAGATTTGCTGTATCCAGAATTGTTTGTAAGCTTCTGAGCCCTCCAAACCTTTCTGTGTTGGGGGGAAGCCTTCTAGCTTATCAGTAGGAGTGGTAAGCACTAGGTAGCCTATCTACCACAAGAGTGGTTTCTGGCCCAGAAATTGTAGTTTATTGGCAGTTTGGTAGTTTTCCTTCTCTTTCAACTTTCTGGTTTAAAAGCCCATGTTTGCGCTTGTTTCCCATCTTTCCTGTAACTAGTCTTGTCCATATACAGAATTGCTGTATCCAGGACTGTTTGCAAGCTTCTGAGCCCCCCAAGCCTTTCTGTGTTGGAGGGAAGCCGTTTAGCTTATCAGTGGTAGTGGTAAGCACTAGGTAGCCTATCTACCACAAGAGTGGTTTCTGACCCAGAAATTGTAGTTTATTGGCTGTCTGGGCAGTTTTTCCATCTCTTTCAACCTTCTGGTTTAAAAGCCCACATTTGCGCTTTTTCCCACCTTTCCTGTAAATAGTCTAGTCCAGCTACAGATTTGCTGTATCCAGGACTGCTTGTAAGCTTCTGAGTCCCCAAGCCTTTCTGTGTAGGAGGGAAGCCTTCTAGCTTATCAGTGGGAGTGGTAAGCACTAGGTAGCCTATCTACCACAAGAGTGGTTTCTGACTCAGAAATTGTAGTTTATTGGCTGTTTGGGCAGTTTTTCCATCTCTTTCAACCTTCTGGTTTAAAAGCCCACATTTGCACTTGTTTCCCACCTTTCCTGTAACTATTCTAGTCCAGATACAGATTTGCTGTATCCAGGCCTGCTTGTAAGCTTCTGACCCCCCCCCCAAGCCTTTCTGTGTTGGAGGGAAGCCTTCTAGCTTATCAGTGGGAGTGGTAAGCACTAGTAGCCTAGCTACCACAAGAGTGGTTTCTGGCCCAGAAATTGTAGTTTATTAGCTGTTTGGGCAGTTTTTCCATCCCTTTCAACTTTCTGGTTTAAAAGCCTGTGTTTGCACTTGTTTCCCACCTTTCCTGTAACTAGCCTAATCCAGATACAGATTTGCTGTATCCAGGACTGTTTGTAAGCTTCTGAGCCCCCCAAGCTTTTTTTGTGTTGGAGGGAAGCATTCTAGCTTATCCGTGGGAGTGGTAAGCACTAGGTAGCCTATCTACCACATGATCCAGGTACAGATTCTTAGTTTTAGCACATTAATTTGCTCATTTGTGCTCAGCACTTGTTCAGAACTTGTTGTTAGCACTAAATAAGCTACACATTACTACAGCACTCAACCTTCCTCTTTACCTAGAGGAAAACAGTTTTTGTACTTACTTTCCTCACTTGTTTAGAGAAAAACAACTCTTATACTCACTTTCCTCACTTGTCTAGAGGAAAGTAGTTTTTAATTCAAGCATGTCCAAGGGTCAGATCTCAGTGTTCTCTCTTGTCTATCTGATGAATCTGGGCATTTTGGGGCAATGTAGCAATTGTCTCATGTACACAGACAACCCTCTACTCCTAACACCCAACACCACAACCTGTGAGAGATGCACTTATCTAGCCAAACTGGAGGTAAATCTTTCTCCAACCAAGACTGAACTTGACAGTCAAGAGGAGAAGGTAAACACTTGCACCACACTACACTCATCACATAGTCCCACTACACCTACACCACCAAAATCCACACATAGAAACACAAAAACATTTGCAGAGGGTCTCAATAATAATCTGCTCAAGCACCAGAGACCTCCAAAACAGAAATGCAAGCAACTTCCAACCCCAACACAGCCCAAATGATGCATAGCCCACACACTCAGTGTGCCAATAAACCACAGCCCATAAGGCAAAACAATGTACCCAACACACTAGTCATAGGTGACTCTACAGTCAGGCACACTGATATCCCACTCACCAGGCTAAACAAGGAGAAGGTTACTTGTCAGGTGCCAGAATCCGCCACATAAACCATGCATTCAGGTCACTCCACAACAAGTACAAATATGACTCTGTCATTGTCTATGTTGGTGTGAACGACCCGAGACGTACCTCCCTGGACTACATGGAAAGAGACATGGAAGAACTCTCCGATCTTGTAACCCAGGCAGGTATGACCCTAGCCCTGAGTAGCATCCTGCCATCGCCCAGCATGATACCGCAGTACAAGGACAAAAGATTGACTTCAACAATTGGCTAGCTTCTGGTATCATTCTAAGGGGATCCAGTATCTTTCTGCCTGGGACGACATGGTCGATAGACCACGATGCTTTGCCAGAGATGGCCTGCACCTGTCACCCCTGGGATTCCGGATACTGACTAAGGGTCTTGCCGCCCCTATAGTGCCTTTTTTAGGCAAGGTTCAAATGACAAATTCACCACCATAACAGGAACAGGCAAGCAAAAACAGAGGGTAATGCTACTCAATGCTAGAAGTCTAAATCTCAAAATGCACTCACTCGAGGCACTCCTTAAAATGGAGAACATCGATATCTGTGCAGTGACTGAGACCTGGTTCAAGGCTTTAGAGAGCACCCCTGCATTACTAGGCTATAACTCATACCACACTTTTCAGCCATGTAACCTGGACCAGAACACTAAAGGCGGAGGTGTCTCCATATTCATTAAGGATATGCACACCTCCTGGCTAGTTGCACAGCATAATGCAGCCGAGGTTGTCCAAGTGCAACTAACTCTGGGCAAAACTGCAATCCCACTTGTAGCTTGCTACAGATCCCCCACCATGCCCCAGGATACCCACTCCTCTTTTCTTGATATACTGGAAAATATTAGGGTTCAACAAAACACCCTAATAAAGGGCGATTTTAACTACCCCACCATTAACTGGGAAAACTACTCATGTACCAACTCCTTCACTCAATGCTTTCTGGAATTCATAAATTCCAATGCCCTGGATCAACTTATCTACACCCCGACCAGGGGCAACAATATCCTAGACCTAGTCATTACCAATATGTGTGACCGGTGTTTCACACCTGAAGTCAACTCCTCGTTGGTCAGATCCGACCATAAGCTAATCACCCTAGATATCCGCATCCCACCCCCACCCACCATTAAGGAAACCATGATAAAAAATTTCTCCAAAGCCAACGTCATGCTTCTTAAGACAGAAGTGGGGAACTTCATGACACCCATGCAGATGGACAATACAGTTGCAACTGCTGAATCCTACACAAATGCACTTTATAAACACTTGCACGAGTGCATGGACTGTGCTATCCCAAACAGAACCAAGACGCTATCCTCCAAAAAAAGGAAGCCAATCTGGTGGTCCCCTGCCATAAACAAGCTCTACAACAGAAGGAAGAATCTGTTGCAAAAGAGAGTAAAATCCCATGAGTGGAGGAGTTCCCTGGTCAGCCTCAGTAAGAAGCTGAGATCCATTATAAGATCCTCCAAAGCTAGCTACGAAAACAAAATCACCACTGATTCTAAGGGCAACCACAAGGCATTCTATAGCTATGTCAAGAATCTCAACGGCAACACCCAGATCTGCTCTGAGTTACAGCACAACGGCACGAAAATTACAGAACCAACTGATATTGCCAACATCCTGGCAGATAGGTTCAGTGCTAATTTTACCTCCCTCTCACCCCATAAAGGGCCCAAATCTATACAGGAAGAGTCCCTGTAATCACATCTATGCAGGTAAAAGCTGCAATCTCTAAAACTAAAAAAACAGCATCCATGGGACCGGACAACTTGCCAAGCTGCGTTTTACACGAACTTCAGAATGAACTGGCTCCCCACCTAAGCACCATGTTTAATCATAGTCTCATATCAGGCTTTGTGCCCACTAAATGGCACACAGCAACAGTTATCCCACTCCATAAAGGGGGAGCCACCACTGATCCTAGGAACTATCACCCTTTTAGCCTGATGAGCCTGGTCTGCAAGGCCATGGAACATATCATCATGAAACTCATAAATAAAGACATTGGTAACCTCCAAACTCTAGACCCCACCCAGTTCAGGTTTGTGAAAGGCAGATCATGCCTTCTGAACCTGATTGACTTCTTTGAGGCAGTCACCAAAGCCACAGTCGAGGGTAAGGTGGTTCACACAGCCTATCTTTACCTCGCCAACGCTTTCAACACCATCCCCCATTCTGGAATTATAGCTAAACTCACTAAACTAGGTACAAATCCCTACGTCACAAGATGGGTTGCCAACTGGCTCACTGACAGAACCCACACTGTAAAAGTTGCAGACTCCAAATTTGACTTCAAACCAGTGACAAGTGGAGTACCACAGTGTTCAGTCCTGGGACCTCTCCTTTTTGGTATCTACTTCTCTGAAGTACAGGCTAATGCAAAAGGCCTCTGGCTAATGAAGTTCACAGATGACTGCAAACTAGGAGCCATAGTCGAGTCCCCAAATGATGTGGACATCCTACAGAAGGGCCTCATTTAGACAGATGCCTGGTGTCAGAGGCATGGCCTCAAGCTCAATGTCAAAAGGTGCATTGTCATCCCCTTTGGTAAAAACTCTGTACCCATGAACTACCACAAACGGCAGTCTACTTAACACCGAATGTGATAATTTCTGTCCTGTAACTCCTGGGCCCATCTCATTTGCTCACTCAAAAAAAAAATAAATTATCTGCTTTTACTGTATTTGTGTTTCTTCCTACTTTATTTTGCTTTTGCGTCATCTTAAAAGTACTCAATTGTATTTATTACTGCTTGGTGTAACTCATTCTAAGCCTTTTAGTTTAAGCACTTGGGCTTCAGACCAGTTGTTTTACATTAGGAAGGTTTGTGGCCTGCACTGTGGTGGCAGGACAGGTAGCTTACATCCTTCTAAGTTGGGAACTGCTGATTGAGGGCTCAGTGTCTGTTATTCTAAAAGTGTATTAATTCTGGTTTAAGCACTTGGGCTTCAGGCCAGTTATTTTACACTAAAAGGGTTCGTGGTCTGCACTCTTGTGGGAGGAGAGGCTGGACTCTGCCCTTCTGAGCTGGGAATTTCTGGTTAAAGGCTTACAGTGCCTGCATATTTGAACTGCTTCTTACTGAAATTGGTACACCTTGTTTGCTGTAGCATAGACTAGATCCAGGCCTGCTGAATCTAGCTTTATTTGTATGCTTGTTGTTTGTTTGCTTGTTATTTCCCTGAAATGCTAATTCCACCTAAAATGCGGCTTTTCAGCGCTTCTGTGGATCCCTAGTGATATCTGCATTGCTTACTGTACTTATTTCCTTGTTTCACTTGAAAGAAAGTTACTGTTTGTCGTTTTTGCATTTAGGTTACCTGTAACACATTGCATTTAAGTTACCTGGCACTTGCTCACCAAAGCAATTATATAAGTCAGCACTAAAATATTAAAAGCACTACACCCTCACAAACTCCCCTTGATTACCTCGTTCCCCATTGGCCCTTTTTTTTCAATTATAAAGGAATTCCCAATACTATTCTAGCATGTCCAAAGGTCAGCTGTCAATCTCTTCTCCGGTCCAGCTGGTGAATCTGGGAATCTTGAGGCAATGTTACAACTGCCTCATGTACACAGACAACCCTCTCCTCCTCCCAACAAATTCCAACACATGTGAGAGATGCAACCATATAGCCATACTGGAGGCTAAGCTCTCTCAACTCAGTACTGGTGAAACCAGTCAGGAGGAGAAGGAAACCACACTCACTACAATTCCAGTCTCACATAGACCTACCATGACAGCAAACCAAACACATAAACACACAAAAACATACTCGGAGGCTCTAAATAAAAATCTGCCTAAGCAGCAGAGACCTCCAAAGCAGACACCCAAGCAACCACTACCCCAAAACAAAACACGTGCAACACATAGCTCACAAAGCCAGTGTGCCGAACAGTCACAGCCCTTAAGGCTAAACAACACACCTGATACACTTGTAATAGGTGACTCTATCATCAGGCACACTGACGTCCCGCTCACCAGGCTAAACAAGGAGAAGGTCACGGTGAGCTGTCTGTCGGGTGCTAGGATCCGCCACATAACACAAGTACTCACTCAGGTCACTCCAAGGCAAGTACAAACATGACTCAGTCATTGTCCATGCTGGTGTGAATGACCTGAGACGTACCTCCCTGGACTACATGAAAAGAGACATAGAGGAGCTCTCTGAGCATGTAGCCCAGGCCGGTATGACTCTGACCTTGAGTAGCATCTTACCCTCACCAAGAATGATGCCACAATATGAAGACAAGATGATCAATTTCAATAATTGGCTTAAGTATTGGTGTCATTCAAAGGGGATCCAATGCCTGTCAGCCTGGGATGACATGCTCGACAAGCCACGATGCTTCGCTAGGGATGGCTTGCACCTGTCACTCCTGGGCTTTTGCATATTGGCAAAGGCTCTTGCTACCCCCATAGTGCCTTTTTTAGGCAAGGCTCAAAAGACAAACCCACCTCCATAGGTATCACAAGAGATAAGAAACTAAGAGCAATGCTACTCAATGCCAGAAGTCTAAACCTCAAGATGCACGCACTCAAAACTCTCCTTAGCATGGAGAACATCGATATCTGTGCAGTAACACAAACCTGGTTCAAGGCTCCTGAGAGTACCCCAGCACTACCAGGTTATACCTCATACCATGCTTTTCGGCCCCAAAACTTGGACCGAACCACAAAAGGAGGGGGAGTATCAATATTCGTCAAAGATACCCACACCTCCAGGTTGGTGGCACAGCACGAAGCATCAGAGACTATCCATGTGCAACTAACAGTGGGTAAAACTGCCTTCCAGTTTATAGCCTGCTATAGACCACCCTCCCAAACCCAGGAACCCCACTCAGCCTTCCTGAGAACACTGGAAAATATGAAGGTCTCTCCAAACACCATTATATTGGGCGACTTCAACTACCCAAACATAGACTGTGAGCATTACTCTAGCTCCAACACCCTAGCCCAAAGGTTCCTAGAATTTATAAACTCAAATGCTATGGAACAACTTGTTACCACTCCCACAAGAGGGAAAACATACTGGACCTGATCATCACCAACATGGGGGCTCTATGCTCCAGACCAGAAGTGTATCCCTCACTGGTAAGATCAGACCATAAACTAATCTCACTGGATATTCACATCCCGACTCCACCCCTGCCCTGAAAACCACAGTGAAAAACTTCTCTAAAGCAAATTTCACACTCCTCAAAACCGAGGTGGAATCCTTCAAAGCCCCCGGGCCTGTGGAAAATACGGCCCAGACTGCAGAATCCTTTATAAACGCATTCTATGAACACCTTCAGGAATGCATGGATCATGCAATCCCAAATTAAACCAAGACCCAATCCTCCAAAGGCAGACGTCCTGTCTGGTGGACCCCAGCCATCAACAAACTATACAATAGAAGGAGGAAGCTACTACATGATAGAGCAAAATCCCAAAAAGGGAAGGCATCTCTGATCAGTATTAGCAAAAAACTACGGGCACTCATAAAATCGTCTAAGGCCAGCTTCGAGAGAAAAATTGCACAGGACACTAAGGATAATCACAAGGCTTTCTTTAGTTATGTTCGGAACCTGGGTGGGAATTCCCAGATATGCTCAGAATTAGTCCAAAATGACAAAAATACACGAACCCACAGACATTGCCAACATCCTAGCTGACAGGTTCAGCAAACTCCCCACCAAAGGGCAAATATCTATCCTTGCAGAGTGCTGCCCCTCTGACATCTCAGATGCTCAGGTAAGAGCCGCCCTCTCCAAAGCAAAAAACACAGCATCAATGGGACAAGACGGTGTCCCGGGCTGCGTCCTACATGAACTCCAAGAAGAGCTAAACCCAAACATAAAACTACTGTTCAATCTCAGCCTTACTACAGGATATGTACCCAAAGAGTGGCGTACAGCAACAGTGGTCCCTCTCCACAATGGTGGTGCCTCAACGGATCCTGGAAACTATTGCCCCATAAGCCTGACTAGCTTGGTCTGCAAAGCTATGGAAAGGATCATCATGGACCTCATAAATAAAGATATTGGGGACCTACAGATACTGGATCCTACCCAGTTCGGCTTTGTTAAGGGCAGATCCTGCCTCTTAAACCTGGTTGATTTCTTTAAAACAGTCACCAAGGCCATTGACGAGGGGAAGGTGGTCCACACAGCCTACCTGGACCTCGCAAAAGCCTTCGATACAATACCCCACTCGGGCATTATAGATAAGCTCACCAGCTTAAATATAAACCCCTATATCACTAGACTGGTTGCAAACTGGCTCAAGGACAGAACCCACATGGTTAGAATTGCTGGAGCCATGTCAGACTCCAAACCAGTTACAAGTGGCGTCCCACAAGGCTCAGTCCTGGGACCTCTCTTGTTCAGTATATATTTCTCGGAGGTACAGGCCGACACGGAAGGACTGTGGCTGACCAAGTTCGCAGATGACTGCAAACTGGGCACCATAATCGACTCTCCAGCCGACACAAGCATCCTCCAAAAGGGCCTCATAGAAACAAACAACTGGTGCCAGAGCCATGGTCTCAAGCTAAACGCCAAAAAGTGTATAGTCATCCCCTTTGGCAAAAACAAACTGCCCACAAATTACCACATAGGTGGTAATCCATTAAGTACAGAAGAAGTAATTAGGGACTTGGGGACCCAGGTTGATAGCAATCTCTCATTTGACAACCACGTGGCCAAAGTGGTTAGAAAAACATTTTATATAGCCCACCTAATCATGAAGGGATTCACATCTAGATCAGGGGAGGTCATCGTGCCTCTTTACTCATCCCTCATCATGCCCCTTTTGGGATGTACCTTACCAGACACCTGCAGCAACTGGAAAGACCCCAAAAGTACCTCATCAAGAGGATCAAAGGGCTCAAACAGATTGCCATATGCTGCCCGGTTAAAGAAACTCCAGCTCTACTCAGTGGCATACTGCCTGCTCAGAGGCAATCTGTGCCTGACGTATAAAGCCATGTCCAATCCGGAATTAATGGACATGCTGCACCTTAGAAAATCCAAATTCCATCGAGCTACGTGCTCGAGAGACTTGAACCTCAGCACTGAAATAAATAGGACATGCTGGAGGGACTGATTCATAACCCAGAGCCTCCCTTCACTCTGGAATAAAATCCCAGTCCAGGTTAGGCAGAGTCCCTCACTGACTCTTTTCAAGAGGAATCTTGATGAGTGGATGGGAGATCGTAGGTTTACCCTGGGTATCACTTCTGTGTCACTGTTAGACAGAGGCACAGTATACTAACCTCGAAAAAGGGCATAGCAAAATTAATTTAAAATGGGTGGCGATAGCCAAACACACTCTGGCTAGGCTTATAAATGCCCTAGGGCATATAGCCTAGTAGGAACCTATAAACCTATGAACCTAAGAGACCTTGAGACCCAGGTGGACAGTAGTCTCTCCTTTGATAATCACATCGCCACAGTAGTCAGAAAATCCTTCTATGTGGCGCACCTCATCACAAAGGGGTTCTCATCCAGAAAAAAAGAGGTCATTGTTCCCTTCTACTCAGCACTCATTAGACCGATTATAGAGTACAATGCCCTTTTGGAATGTACCTCAAGACATTTGCAGCAGCTGGAAAGGCCACAGAAGTACCTCACAAAGAGGATTACTGGCCTAAAACAGATGCCCTACACTGACCATCTCAAAAATACTCCAGCTTTACTCTGTAGCATATCACCTACTCTGAGGAGATCTCTGCCTAACATATACAGCTATGTCAAACCCAGAGCTGTTGGACATGCTACACCTAAAGAAATCCCAATCCTTCTGAGCTACATGCTTTAGGGACCTAAACCTTGTCACCGCAATAAACAGGACATGCTAGAGGGATAGATTCCTGTCCCACAGACTTCCTATACTCTGAAACAAGCTACACTTCTATGTCAAGCAAAGTTCTTCATTAGCACTCTTTAAGAAAAAATCTTCATGAGTGGATGGGAAATAAGAAATACACCCCAGGGATCACTTCTGTGGCTCTGCTCGACAGGGGCACAGGAAATTAACTTTCTTGCAAGGCGTAAGCCAGGGAACCTTGTTGACCAGGCTTACTTAGGCCCTGTGGCCGATAGCCTAGTACCTACCTATGAACCTATGAAAGTGCTGTGTTTTTTTACTTTGGGGAAAAAGTTATATTTTACAGCTAATATAGTAAGCATTTTTGTAAACCTTACGCAGTATGCTAGCATGTGTGTTGGCTATGAGCCTTGCCTCTACGACTAGACATTGCTTGTATAGCACATCCTTAGACCTAAAGACTTAAAACACTAGAAGATACCAATACTTCACATATGACCTCAACCGAGTCATGTGACCTTCCAGTGGTTTGGTATTCCTGAATGTGATAGTGAGCACAGCCTGAATTTTATTCAGACTGAAATACCCTGTGTAAAGTTAACCTAGATAAACTGCACTCACAAAACACACAAAGGAGAAAGAAACGGTTGTAATATGATCTGGTCTAGCCTGTAAATACAGTGTTGTCTCTTGTTTCTAGATCCATGGATTCTACTCTCCATCAGGGATGTTTAGCATCCTCATTTAGGAAGGAGTGTTATCTGTAAGTGGAAGAAGGCATTCTCACCTGGATGTTTTTCATCACAAAAAAGGCTGAAGACCCTGTTACAGTATCTCCTTTTCGAGTACAGCTGACATTGCAAAGAGACTGCAAGTGGGTAGGAGAGATGCAAAGTAGTGCCACCTGCAGGCACACAGCTGTAAGCACATCTCAACTTGCACACACGAATTTTGGCAGGAGGGAGGATGAAGAAATTTGAGTGGACCAAAAGGATATATGATACTTGTAAGCAAGGCATAACAGTACAGACCCCTTCCAGAAATTAAAGTGCATGTGATGTTTCACCCCATATTCAATTCTTATAAGGGAGGGGAAACACCTCTTGGAACAAAAAGCCTTGGTGCAGTAAAGAGGAACAGAGTAGGACTGGAAAACAGAAGTCATGAGCAACAAAATACAATATCCAAAATAAAAAGGGGAAAATGTAAGCATACATAGAAATGCAAATGAGGTGGGCCAGATGTTACTATCTTTACTTTCCAACACAAAAGTAAATGACAAGTGGAAAGCCAAATGTAAAGTGACACGTATACAAAGTGCACATATCTGCAGTCTTCAATACAACTGTGAACTCATTTCTCAAAATCAGGTGATGACTTTCCTTACCAGTTACCTTACAAGTTCAAAACCTATGCTTTTGTGTCTGATCATAAGTGCAGATGTAGTGGCTTTATTACAGAAGGTAACTTATTTTTTTGCATCGGTGTCTCCTTCTTATTCTTGTTGAACACAAAACATACTCATTTGTGGTGGGTGAGCTGCAACTAAAAATAATAAACTCCAGGTGAAGGAAGGCCCTAAATGTAACTCGTTTTCAAATGTGGGTCTAATTTTTTTAAAGGCAACACTACCATCTAGTGGTCAGTAAGTAATTTGCAGGTGATAAAATAGCTCTATACAACTTCATGGTACAAATGATCCTCAGCATTATATCACTGTTACAGAAGCCTAAGGTACACATGGGGCACAATTTCACACACCCTAACCTCTTCCATGTACAAAGAAAGCAGTGCAAAGTCCATGGTTAAGGCATTAAAACTTTTCTTGCTGCCAAACAGTGCACACCTCTGTGGGCTTTGGGTGATTGAACGTCACTTAACTCTCATATAAGTCTGGGCAGATAAATTCTCCTTTGGGAATTACCTTCTACAATTTTAGTAATTCTGAAGGACATTGGTTATTTTTAGTCAAAAAGTTACTTTTGAAGATGTATGAGGTATTTCAGTGGGTATCACTAAACTTTTACCTAAGAATCTTCTGTTTTGACTGATGGTTCCGTGAGGGGAATTCCTCCTAAATATTGAAATTTTGTGAAGAAAATCTGAATTTCTATTTCAAATTTCTTTGTCAGAAGATTGGATTTTTGGTTTTGAGGATGATCTTTTAAAACTTTAAACTCAAAACTTTCAATTCCTGTCTTCCCAGTTTGTCAGAAGGCATAGGGTTAACTTCTGTAATGAGCTTACTGGAACCTGACTGACAGAGAAACAAATTATTGTAGGAACTAACTTGAAGTTAGCAAAAAGGAGTGTGCCTGGGGCACCTTATACAATCTAGCTAACTTTCATCGAGAAGGCAACTATCAGGCAAATCAATGGCTGCCAAAACGGTGTCTTCTAGAATGGCAATATGGAAGAAACAGTTGCAGGTTGTGGAAAATCCACCTGCAACAAATTATGACATCTCTGTTGAGATTCTGTTGAAAAATAATTTTCCTCAAAATCAGACTCCCCATTATAACAAGGAAGAAACTTGAGAAACTCATTCCCAAATTAATCATGTCTCTCTAACAGGAATCAGTATCTGTGAGAAAGGAAAATCTTCTCCTTTTAAAAAGGGTGTGAGGATTCATTATTAAAAGACTGAAAGGCATTAAATAAACCTTTAGCAAAGTCTAACCAATTTTCCCCATATATTTTTAATGGGAGAAAAATATCTAGTTTCCTATTTTATTGTTCTGGGAGACTTTCTGGAAAAAGAGTGGCTATAAGAATGGTCCCTTCCATGAGTAGGAAAATCCTCAGAGTGGCTCAGCAAAGGATCTTCCCCATCCTGTTTCCAGTGGTGGGAAGGGAGGTTCTCTCTTGGCCAACAAAAGCAAATGAGCAGCAGAGAAGGATGCACCTGGCCCCTGGTCCTTAGTGGCTTCCTAAAGAGCAACACCAAAGTGGCCAAGAGAAAAAGCCAAGTTGTCTAAGGAGCAACTGATGGCCACAGCATAGTCACCCACTAGTGGCTGAGGCAAAGTGGAACCCAGAGTGAAAGCCAAAGCCTCCTGGGTAACATTTTTCTTTTTGTGGATTGGGTAGGGTTCAATAGATGACTGGGACCCAGGCCTATCTCCTAGCTGGAAAAAGAGCCTCACATGTAGATAGATGGAGCCTAGAGAAGCTGATGTTACCTTCTGAGAGAAAAATTACTTTCTGAGATAAATTTTAGTGACAAACACCAAACACACTAGCCTTGCGACACTGTTATGCACAAGGACGGTTCTTTTACTTCCAAAAATAAAATCAAACCAGGGAACCAACACAGGACAAGTTGTCACCTGAAAAAGATGTCTGTCAAGAGGTTACAGGAACTTAGATGAATTTGTAAAAGCCTTTGATAGGTTTGGGAAGAAATGTTATTCTTCCTCCACCTTGGCCTTCAGAAGGGTAAATAGTCTCACATGACTACATTTCTGCTGGCTTATTTTAACAATATGAGAAATTAATTGCAGAACTTCATTCCTCAGAAACAAAAACATCTTTAGATTTTGTTCTATTTTCTGTGTTTGAGGTAACCACACATTCTTTAAAATGTGATTATGACACTACTGACGCTGTATCCAGAGCAGCTGTCATTGGGCTATAGTCTGCAAAAAGATATTAAAGATGAAATTTTCAATGCTCCTTAGAATAAAGAAGTGTTATTTGAATCCCCCTCAGCTGAGGTCTTTCAGTTTGGTCTCCTCTTTCAAAAAACACAACAAAATTTCCCAACAAGGCAAAGTCAAATTTCAAAAAGTAGCATCATGGATGTTCAAAGAACAATAGATGGTCCTTCCAAAGCCAAGAACAGGGTAAGAAAACAGACTGTTTCCCCTCCCCACCCTGGCAATCATTTAAAGCTATCTCAAGAGTCTAGGCTTTCACATTCTTGTTTGACACCACATAACATCATACTTTTGGGTTCTGATAATCGCTCAGAAAGGTTACAACTTGCAGTGGGATTCTCTTCCTCCATAACAAGGAATTTCTCTCCATCCACCAAATCAGAACTCACTGTTCCAACCTATTCTAGAACATATGCTATCTCAGGGAGTGGTAAAACATCTTCCCCCAGATCTAAGTAGGAAATAATTTTATTCAAAGATATTTTTGGTGACAAAGAAAGAAGGAGGCTTTGTTATCAAAGTAACACTATCCTTATGATAAAGGAGATATGGATGACTCACCATTAAAGATTGTTACAGATACTCTTTTAGCAGATGTCATAACAATTAGTAATACTGTTTTCCAAGCCAAGAACCTCAATTCCGTCTCATGAACTTGACACATCATATTTTTTTAATAACTTTGGCTTTAAGAGTTGTTTATTATCACATCCCAGTAATTTAAGATTTCAGACACTTTCTTGTATTTGTTGTGTCTATGTCTTATTTTCAGTTTTCTGTTTGCCATTGGGTTATCTATAATTCCAAGTGTTTACAAAATGTCTACCTCTAGTAATGGCCCATTGCAGGTTGCAGGGCATTCACATTTCTCCACATTTAGATGATTGCCTGATGTTTGCTGATTCCTTCAATGGCAATCAATGACATCTGGCTTGGATAATAAAACTATTTTCAGTCTGTGATTTCAGGTGAACATAGAGAAAGTTTCTTTCACTCCTTCCCATAGGACAGTGTTTTTGGGATGTCTACTGGATACACCCCTAATGATGTTTTTTTCATCAGTTCAAAGTGGAAAGTTACAAGGAACAGTTTCTGATATTTTCCAACTGGACTCGGGCATCTGCCAGGCAATATCTCAAAATTCTAGGTTTCATGGCCTCTACTAGTCTCATTTTTCACTGGCCAGTATTCACATGAGGAAGTTGCAAAGCTTTGTCAAATCATTTTGGACTTGACACCAGCATCCCCCTTTCTTTTCAAATTCCAATGCTGGTGATTGTGAAAAATGAACTACTTTAGTGGGTGAATTAGTTATCTTTCAGTCCAGGTATTGCTTTTTCTCTGCAAGTCTCTACTCAGTCTGCAACCACAGATGCCTCAGACTTTGCTTGGGGAACTGTCTTTAAGAGAGTGAAACTTCATGACCTCTGGAACAAGCAGGACAAGGTAAACAACATAAACATCAAATAATGAATGGCTCTGGTAAATGCTTTCAAATCTCTGAACCATCTTTGGACTCCAGGGCATCTTTGGACACTGTGGCCCAGACAATACCACAGTGATGTGATAAATAAACAAACAGGAGGGAACCACATCCTAAATCCTGGCCCCTTTGCAGACTAGTTATGGTAGCCTGGGATTTAATAACTCAATTCAATCAATCCA
Organism: Protopterus annectens; assembly: GCF_019279795.1. Taxonomy (NCBI): domain Eukaryota; kingdom Metazoa; phylum Chordata; order Ceratodontiformes; family Protopteridae; genus Protopterus; species Protopterus annectens. The sequence goes on along the minus strand of NC_056747.1, from coordinate 323,888,313 downwards.
TCCAGGCTACTTACATTCATTTAGAGCAAAACATTGTTGCAGATAAGCAGAGCAGAACCAGGCCAGACCCTCAACAAATGGATGTTGAACCTGGGGGTCTTCCAGGAAATGGCGCAAGTGTAGGGAACTCATCAAGTAGTTCTATTTGCCTCCAGCTACAACAAGCAGTTAAAGAGATTATGCTCCAGGACTCCTTGCAATTAGGTTGGAAGACAAATGTTTTTTTTTCATTCTCACGCATGGGGATGCATCAGCATGCCTTTCCTCTGATAACCAGGGTTCTTCTAAAGATTTAAAAGGACTCCCCAGAGAGAACTGTGATGACTTCCTTTTGGCCCAGGCAAGAAAGGTTTGCCTTTTTTTGAAAAAGTCCAAAGGGCAATTACTGCAAGCATTTTCACAAAATGGAAAACTTTCTCATACAGGACAAGGGTTCTTGATACACCACCAACCTATACCTTCTTTGTCTGTCTGGATGATAAAATTTTAATTCCTTTTAGGAACCTTTTTTTCTAAGGATGTGCAGCACATACTAAAAGAGGCAAAGAAACTTGCTAATAAGGGGATGAAAGAGATTTTCTAGTTGATGCCAATACAAGAACCAGGACTCTTTCAAGGCCTAGATGCCTTTGGTTCCATCATATTTATGTGAGGAGTTATCGTCTGACCTTTCATACTTTTCCATTAAAATTCATCCATTGGCCATCTGTGTTTGTCTGCACTTAGAACCCCTCCTTTGTATTATGTTTTAAGTGTAACAGTTTTTAAAAGGGGGTTTTGCATATACATCCACATGTTAGACAAGTAGCTTCAACCTGGATCTTAATTTTTTAAACCAGTTCATGATACGGAATTGAGGTTCTTAGCTTGGAAAACAGTATTACTAATTGTTATGACATCTGCTAAAAGAGTATCTGTAACAATCTTTAATGGTGAGTCATCCATATCTCCTTTATCATAAGGATAGTGTTACTTTGATAACAAATCCTCGTTTATACCGAACGTTGTTTCAGAGTTTACACTGAGTCAGACATTTATCTTCCTGTCTTTTTTCCTGAGCCTAGAAATAAGGCAGAAACACTTTTACATAATCTGGATACCCATAGGTAACTCAGATACTATATTGACAGAACTAAAACCTTCAGGATCAGCTGTTTACATCCTATGAAGTTAAGAATAAGGGATAACCGGTATCAAAACAGACTTTTTCCAAATGGCTGTGCAGACTATTGCTTGACTTAATTGAGTTATAGTCTGATGAAAGTGCTTAATCCTGTTCTTAATAAAGACTGTCTAGAGGAGTTTGCTGGTCCTGTGTTTTTTTAGTGTTCGGCTTTGGTGGTTTTTGTGGTTCTTAGTATTCTTTGTGTTTTGTTGGATTGAAATTTTCATGGTCGAACACTCAGTTAATGCTAGTACTGGCGCTCCAAGTTTTGCTGGGAACTTTCAGGATAGCATTGAACTTTTAACACAACTAGTCCTGGAGTTGAATGAGCAAGATGCTACTATTATGTGCAATGATAACCCTGGGAATGCGTCTATGGACTTTAGTGTCATACTGCATTGTTTGGTGGGCATTGGACACAACAGTGTGGACAATGCTTTAGGAAATGGTGCCAATATAAATGACCCAAACTCTCCCTCTTTTGGTAATATGGTTGACTTGAATTTGTGGTTGAATAAAGTTGTTAACTTGAATCAAATGGCATCTGATAATATTGGGTCTTTACAACAAACTACAGCTAAATTAGAGCAGGTGCTTTTGAAGTGCCGTAAATTGCAAGTAGAGAATTCCTACCTGCTGTAATGTGTAAAATGTAAACAAGTTCCTTGTGGCCTTAGAAGTTGGACATTTCCAACAGGTCTTCAGCCTGGTTCTCCCCTGCATTATGAGCTTATAGAATTATTCAATCAGCAAGGGGATTGAATTTACTGAATTTCTCATTAAGCATGACCAGTGGAACATTGATCAATCAATCGCTGAAGTGGCCACATTAGATGTCAATATCAAGAAGGACTTATTTGCATCTCGGAAAACCCAATATCCGAACATTTATTTCAAGACTGAAAAAATCATATCTGACATTTTTAAACGTAAAGAAAAAATCTAGAGAGGGATAGGCTCAAGTTTTTAGATGGGAGAGCTTACCCTCAACCAATGAGAATGAATGAGGGGTGGAACCTTCTGTGGAACATCAGGGAACTGGAAAAGAGGTGATACATTCTGGGGATTTTGATAACACCCCTTTAGAGAGAGATATTCCAAGGAGGTCAGAGCATCTGAGGAATCGAGCAAATCAGTCAGGTGTCCCTCCTTGTCATCGGAATTACCAGATGAACCAACAGCACTGAATGAGATACATCCATGGATGGAGGATGAACTAATTTCTTCTTTTTGAATTAATGACCAACCTGAAGTTATACTGAATTTGGCAGGTGACTTTAACAATAATAATTACAGTAGCAATGACTAGGGAACTGAACATGCTGAACTTTTGAGTAGGGGTTATACTTTCATCCCTACATGCCACGCTCAAATTGAAATAGTTTTACTTGATGTAAAATTATTTATTAGGAAACTTAATTTAAAACTGTAATTTGAGAATGTGGCTTCTGTGTATGAACCTAATTTAATTCATAGAAACAGTGTTTTTAATCCACTCCTTCCTTTGCCATTAGTTCTCTTTGAAAAGCTTTGTGATTTTGAAATCAGAGATTTTATTAATGAAAGAGGTAAAATGGGTAAGTTTAACTTGAACCACTCTAAATTTAAGTTACTTAGGCAATCGTGTGATGACAAAACCATTCGAGTAATGAAGCCAGATAAGGGTGGGGGGGGGGGTACTAATGCGAGAGTAATCTATGTCAACAAGATGTTTGTTTTTTTGAATGATGAAAATATGTATGAAGAGACCATCTTCAATTATATTCATATATATAAAAAATAGACTTTTTTCTTTGGGATATGGTTGAGCAAGGGCAACTTGGAGAAGAATTATTTGATTTTTTGCATGTAAAATATCCCATTGTGCCCTCAATATTTGGTATCTGGAAGATACATAAAGATTTAAAAGACCCCCCCCCCATGACACCTATTGTTAATGCTGGCACTTCAAAATTACATCCCATATAGATTTCAAGTTGAAATAGTTTTTGGATGGTTATTTTCATCTATTTGGATTTCTTGTATAAGTTGCAGAAAGTAAGTTATTCTGACAATTTGTGGTTTGTAACTACTGATGTTAACTTACTCAATGTGATCCCTCATGAGCAGGGTTTAGAGTGGTTCAGGGAATTTTTGGATGAATCAGGAAAATTGACTAATGATGAAATCAATGTGCTGTTTTTTTAATGGAATTAGTTTTGGATTACAATTTTGTTTACATAGAAGGCCAGTATTTTCAACAGAAAAAAAGGCTTAGCAATGGGGGCGGCTTGTGGCCCCCACATGCCAATATAGTGATGTTACAATGGGAGAAACATTTTGTGTTCAACTTTCCAGCTGCAAGGTCCTGGAAATTATATGTTTGTTTTTTAGATGACATATTTATAGCTTGGGAGACAACTAAAAACGAAAACGAGAGTTTGGAAAGTTATTTTAATTCTACTACATCCTTCTTAAAGTTTATTTATTCCTACAGTGCTGACAGTGTTAGTTATCTGGATGTACTGATTTCTAAAGATTATTTTCACAAAAAGTTACCAGGCGGCCACAGTGGTGCAGCGGTTAGTGTTGCCGTCTCACAGCAAAGAGGTTCTCTGGTTCGATACTCTGCTGGGGTGCCTTCTGTGTGGAGTCTGCATGTCCTCCCTGTGGTCACGTGGGTTTCCTCCGGGTGCTCTGGTTTTCTCCCACATCCCAAAGACATGCTGTAGGTGGACTGGATACTCTAAATTGGCCCTAGGCATGAGTGCATGCATGTGCCTTCTGTGGAAGGTTGGGCGCCGGTCTGGCAACTCGACACCGTAAAACTCCACTGCCAATCATGAGTGGACAGGTGATCTGCTGGTGGTGACCCCTAACGGGAAAAGCCAAAAGAAGAAGAAGAATCTTCACAAAAAGTTACCAATATTTTCTGTAAGCCCCATTATTCTAATGCTTTATTGCATTATTCTAGTTGTCACCCCCAACACATCAAAAGGGGAGTTGTAAAAGAACAATTTGTGCATTTGACTAAAACGATTTCAAAAGATCATGACTTTGAATGTGAGGGACAAAATTTAGCAGAGATATTTTACTCTAAAGAGTATCCGGAGGCTTTAGTGGCTTGTATAAAAAATGAAGTAAGTTTAAAAAGAAGAGAAGGTACTATTATACCTCTTATAAGGAGTGATTTGAATCTTGTAGAAAATCACCCTAGTGACATCTGCATTACAAATGGTAACAACAAACTTGATTGTGCCTTCATCACTACTTATACTGAAGATTGTAATAGAATATTTAGTATTCTTTTAAAAAATTGGAGAATTTTTTCTTGTTTTGGAAAAATGTTAGACTCCCTCAGTGTATGACCTTGTATGGTATACAGGCTTGGGAAGTCTATTAAAAGGTGCCTGGAAAGGGGAGAAATAAAAAGAGGGGTACCTTTAAATGTGGGTGCTGTAGGCAATGTATGTTTTTCTTGGAAGAGGTTATGGTTAGGATTAGGAAACACATAATTTATATTCCCTTTCACTGTACATGCAATTCACAAGGAATTATATATGTGGCAAAATGTTTGTAATGTACTGGTTTCTATATAGGAAAAAACAAGTGCAAATTTAAAGAACATATTTATGAGCATGGGTTGGATATAAAAATAAAAATGGGAAGAATTCATTATATAAGCATATTCAACTTTATCCTGAGCATTATTTTGCTTTTTTTGGTTTGGATATTGTTTTTCAGGATATAAGGGGTGGACAATGGGAGGACTTGATTGAGTACAAGGAAATGATGTGGCAAATTAGGTTGAATGCAAATGTCCCCCAGGTTTAAATGAGCATGTGTCTATTGCTAGTATTTTGGGTTTAAAGTCTTATATTATACAATAGCGTATTAATACATTCTTATGTTTATATGTGGAAGGATTTTATTGTGTTTTCTCATTTTTAACTGACTAGGAAGTTTCTTAAACAGTTGATTGTTTAATTGGATTTTTTAATTGGTTTGGATCATGTGATATATAAGGGTTTAACTATTTAAACAAGTATTTTTGGGAGGTACAATAGGTTCTGATGAAGTCTTGAGTTATATTCTGACAAAAGTGCTTTATCCTTTTCTTACTAAAGACTGCCTAGAGGAGTTTGCTGGTCCTGCATTTTTTTAGCATTTGGCTTTAGTGGCTTTTGTGGTTCTTATTCTTCTTTGTGTTTTGTTGTCCAGACTATTGCCTTTTGTTATTCTTAATATAATAAGACACTTCCAGGAAAAAGTCAGGGAGCCCTCTACCAGGCTTTGGCTATTTCTGTTTTTTTTTTTCCCGGAAAGGGGTGGACTCTAAAAATTTACTATAAACAGCTCCATGGTCATCTGTACACCCCTTTACCAAGCATTACAAACTAGTTTCCTGCAGTAAGTCCACAGTAGGATTTGCAAGGACTATTCTCCAGAGGCTCATGGATTTCGATCAGTCTTCCACCTCTTTTGCAGTCAAAACTTTATTTACTCCATATAGCTTAGAATACAGCAGCAATGATCCAATGATGAACATAGTACTGTTGTGTTCATAAACTTAACATAACAGTAGATATCCAAATAGATCACTGCTGAAAATAGCCATTCCCCCCTTCATCCACCTATTTGTTTTTTTTTTGTTTTTTTTTTGTATACCAAAGTCTGGGATTTTTTGTGGTGTAAACCCTTTTTGACAGGACTCTACTCTTCTTCTAAGACAAGAAACGGATGAAATTTTGGAGCCCTAGATACTAACTTTATACTGCTTTCGTTGCACATGACAGAGCCTAGGGAGTGTGGAAGGTGCCCTAAAACTTTGGAAGATGGGCGGTGAGTCCAGTCTATGGCAGGATATGTCCCCTATTGCTTAGGCTACTGCAGCAGTGAAATAACAGAGAAAAGCACTCAGTAGTCCTGAAATGGCTTTATTGCAAGTAAACAGGTAAATGCTTTTGTCTAAAATACCAAGACTTCATCAGACAAGGTAATCATCCATTTAACCTGTATATATACCCTCCAGAAGTCACATGATCCAAATGTTTCCCCAGTTTAAAAATACAATGTAACAACTTAATGCGCACATAGTTACAATGTTAAAACCAATATAAATGACAGTGAATAGACTGCTAATTCAGATATTTAAACTTTAACTCTGTTTTAACCATAATAACTACGGAACTAATCATTAACACATATAATTGGAAATCCCTAATAATGTTTAACTGTATTGTATATACTTAAATATTAAAACATTTAAATGTCAATCAGTTTTCTAGTAGCCACCCTTACCACCAAAAGTGGGCAGTTGTTAAAGGCCATATGGTAAAGGCAATAAGGATGGTAACCAATTACCATGAGTATTTAAAGGAATGCGATTTACTGCGAAACATGTTCATTAAAAGGGCCTTCGGCCATGGTAAATTCTATAAAGAAAGAGGCAGTGAATAAAAGGTGTTCAGGAATATATGTTCCATTGTTGAATAGTTCCAGTATATTGGATATACATATTGATAATGACATGGGCATAAGTTCTGGACTAAATCAGAGTACATGTAATAATGGTAACAATATTAATGAAGCTAGCAACCACCTTAGCCATACATCTGTTATTACTTTTTCTGCTGATAGAGCACTTCTGATTTCTTATTCAAAAATTGACAACTTACAAAAAAAGACAGAGAAATTAGTTGAAAATTGGGTGAATGCCCCCATATAGTATATAAAAGGGGTGCTAGTTTCAAGAACACATTCAATAATATTGTAAAAAATAAAAGAAGCGCAATGGGTTATATGTCTAAATGTGGATTTTGCAATCAGTGTCAATATATACAGACAGGTCACATTAAAGCAGGCTGTAAAATCTTACGTTTTAATTGTAACACTCATGGAGTAGTTTAAATCACATTATGTAAATCATGTAATCGATTTTACATTGGAAAAATAAGAGTGTAAATTATGGGAATGGATTTATTAACATATTTATAAAATAAGGAAAGAAAAAACTACTAACGCTCTGCTTAAACACATTAATGACAATGTAAACCACGGTTTCCTATCTACTAATTTAGAAAACATTGATAGGAGTCCCCAAGGTCACCCGTGGGGCATTATTTTTGAACATTGAGAATTATGGTGACAAATATATTTAAATGCCTCAGTGCCACCTGGGTTAAATGATATTATATCTATTAATAGATTTTTAAAGCTTAAAGCGTATGAAAAATAGATGTGCAAATGACTGATAATTAAATATTTTAATATTTAGGTATATATAATACAGTTAAACATTAGGGATTTCCAACAATATGTTTTAATGATTAGTTCTACAGTTATTATCATAGTTAAAGCAGAGTTAAAATTTAGATGTCTGAATTAGCAGTCTAGTCACTGTCATTTATATTGGCTTTAACGTTGTAACTATGTGTGCATTAAGTTGTTACATTGTATTTTTAAACTGGGGAAACATTTGGATCATGTGACTTCTGGAGGGTATATATATATATATATATATATATATATATATATATATATATATATATATATATATATATATATATACATAGGTTAAATGTATGATTAGCTTGTCTGATGAAGTATTGGTGTTTTAGATGAAACAGCTTATCTCTTTGCTTGCAATAAAGCCGTTTTAGGATTACCACATGTTTTTTTCTGTTATTTTAATTATGTGGTGGTCATTTGTGAATTATAGGTTCATAGGTAGGTACTAGGCTATTGGCCCTGAGGCCTATACAAGCCCAGCCAAAAAAGTACCCTGGCTTTTGCCACCCAAGAAAATTATTTTCCTGTGCCACTGTCGAGCAGAGGCGATCCCCGGGGAGAATTTCCTATTTCCCATCCAATTATCAAGATTTTTCATGAAGAGTGCTAATGAGGAGCTTTGTTTGATATAGATAGGTAGTTTATTCCAGAGTATGGGAAGTCTCTGGGACAGGAATCTATCCCTCCAGCATGTTCTGTTTATTGTGTTGACAAGGTTTAGGTCCCTAGAGCGTGTAGCTCGGAGGGATTGGGATTTCTTTAAGTGGAGCATGTCCAACAGCTCTGGGTTTGACATAGCTTTGTATGTTAGGCAGAGATCACCTCTGAGTAGGCGATATGCGACGGAGTAAAGCTGGAGTTTTTTCAGACAGTCTGCGTAGGGCATCTGTTTGAGGCTGGTAATCCTCTTTGTGAGGTATTTCTGCGGCCTTTCCAGTTGTTCTAGATGTCTTGTGAGGTACATACCAAAAGAGGCATTGTACTCTATAATGGGTCTAATGAGTGATGAGTATAGGGGACAACGACCTCTTTTTTTCTGGATGAGAAACCTTTTGTGATGAGGTGTGCCACGTAGAAGGATTTCCTGACTACTGTGGCAATGTGATTATCAAAGGAGAGACTACTGTCCACCTGTGTCCCAAGGTCTCTTATCACACTTTTGGTGTTAAGTATACTACCGCCTATGTTATAGTTCATGGGTGCAGAGTTTTTACCAAAGGGGATGACAATGCACTTTTTGGCACTGAGCTTGAAGCCATGGCTTTGACACCAGGCATCAGACTCAGTAAGGCCCTTTTGTAGGATGTCCACATCATTAGGAGTTTTGATTATGGCTCCTAGTTTGCAGTCATCTGCAAACTGCATTAGCCAAAGACCTTCTGTGTTAGCCTGTACTTCAGAGAAGTAGACACCAAACAGGAGAGGACCCAGGACTGAACCCTGTGGTACTCCACTTGTCACTGGTCTGAAGTCGGATTTGGAGTCTGCTACTTTCACAGTGTGGGTTCTGTCAATGAGCCAGTTGGCAACCCATCTTGTGACATAGGGATTTATACCTAGTTTAGTGAGTTTATCTATAATTCCAGCGTGGGGGATGGTGTCGAAAGCCTTGGCAAGATCTATATAGGTTGTGTGAACCACCTTACCCTTGTCTATGGCTTTGGTGACTGCTTCAAAAAGTCTATCAGGTTTAGGAGACATGATCTGCCTTTTACAAACCCGAACTGGGTGGGATCCAGAGTTTGGAGATTACCAATGTCTTTGTTTATAAGTTCCATGATGATACGTTCCATGGCCTTGCAGACCAGGCTCGTCAGGCTAATGGGGTGGTAGTTCCCAGTGTCCATGGTGGCTCCCCCCTTGTGGAGTGGGATAACCGTTGCTGTGCACCATTCAGCAGACACAAAGTCTGAGGTGAGGCTATGATTGAACATGGTACTTAGGTGGGGTGCCAGTTCGTTCTGTAGTTTGTGTAGAATGCAGCTTGGGATGTTGTCTGGTCTCATGGATGCTGTGTTCTTGGCTTTGGAGAGTGTGGTTTTAACCTGTGTAGCCATGATTACAGGAACTTTGCATTCTTCCAGTATAGAGATGGGCTCTTTAAGGGGTGAGAGGGGGGTAAAGTTAACACTGAACCTATCTGCCAGGATGTTGGCAATATCAGTTGGGTCTGTATATTTAGTGCCATTGTGCTGTAAATCAGAGCAGATCTGAGTGTTGCCATTGAGATTCTTGACATAGCTATAGAATGCTTTGTGGTTGTCTTTAGAATCAGTGGCGATTTTGTTTTCATAACTAGCTTTGGAGGATTTTATCAGGGATCGCAACTTCTTACTGAGGCTGACCAGGGAGCTCCTCCACTCATGGGATTTTACTCTCTTTTGCAACAGTTTCTTCCTTCTGTTGTGCAGTTTGTTTATGGCAGGGGACCACCAGATTGGCTTCCTTTTTTGGAGGATAGCATCTTGGTTCTGTTTGGGATAGCACGATCCATGCACTCATGTAAGTGCTTATAAAGTACAATTGTGTAGGATTCAGTAGTTGTCGCTGTATTGTCCATCTGCATGGGTGTCATGAAGTTCACCACTTCTGTCTTAAGAAGCATGAAGTTGGCTTTGGAGAAATTTTTTACCATGGTTTCCTTAATGGGGGGTGGAGGCAGGATGTGGATATCTAGGGTAATTAACTTATGGTCGGATCGGACCAATGAGGCATTGACTTCAGGTGTGGAACACCGGTCACTCATATTGGTAATGACTAGATCTAGGATATTGTTGCCCCTGGTGGGGTTGTGGATAAGTTGATCCAGGGCATTGGAGTTTATGAATTCCAGAAAGTGTTGAGCGAAGGAGTTGGTACATGAGTAGTTTTCCCAGTTAATGGTGGGGTAGTTGAAATCGCCCATTATTAGGGTGTTTGGTTGAACCCTAATATTTTCCAGTACATCAAGAAAAGAGGAGTGGGAATCCTGGGGCATGGTGGGTGATCTGTAGCAAGCTATAATTTGGATTGCAGTTTTTCCCAGAGTTAGTTGCACTTGGATAACCTCGGCTGCATTATGCTGAGCAACTAGCCTGGAGATGTGGATATCCTTAATGAATATGGACACACCTCCACCTTTGGTGTTCCGGTCCAGGTTACATGGCTGAAAAGTGTGGTATGAGTTATAGGCTGGTAGTGCAGGGGTGCTCTCTAGAGCCTTGAACCAGGTCTCAGTCACTGCACAGATATCGATGTTCTCCATTTTAAGGAGTGCCTTGAGTGAGTGCATTTTGAGATTTAGACTTCTAGCATTTTTTACTGCAGCAGTGATCTATTTGAGCATTTACTGTTATGGTAAGTTTATTTACACAGGTATACTTTACAATTACTTCCTGCTGTGTATGCTTTTAAAAACTAGCCAAAAAAGCACTATGTTGGGCCTAATGGTAGACTACAAAGGCAAATAGACCTTAACATCTCTGTGAACCAATAACAGATGCTTTTATGATATATAAACATACGCAGTAAAAAGCAATAACTGTTTATTTCATGGATTGTATTAATGATGCAAAAAGCTTTGTGCATTTTTTAATTTACATTTAGCAACAAATATTACAAAAATATACCAAATTAAATGACATTAACAGCATTGGAAAATACTTGCAAGTGCAAAGCCAGAAACAATAAAAGCTGATTTGTAGGGTGTGTGAGTGTCGAAATACATTTATTCTGTAGGTACTTCTTCTATTGCTCTTGGTTTAGGAAGACATCAAAGGAATTCTCCTTTACATTTTACACTTCAGCCTTAAAAATCAAGGGCAAGAATTATGAAACAAGAGCTGAATATTTCTAAATGTGGACCATCTCCCATGAATTCATAAAATGTACTTATATTGTTGCCTGAGAATACATGTGTGCATGTTTTCTGAAGGTCAAGTCTGTGACAATAAAACTATGTTTACAATACAGTGCTCAGTCACAAGAAACAAATATTTTACCACAACTGAAAAAAAAAATACTTAAAGCAAGATAAGTGACTGTAAAATCTCATAGACAGCAGAGGGTCTGCCCCTCATCTCTATTCTCAAATATGTTCTGAAGCGAACAGTGAGATTAAGTTTCATTGCATGTATCTAAACAGTATTTCTTCTTGTTACCAAAGGGGGAAAAGACAATAAATAATAAATTTATAGGTATATACTGTATTAAGGTTACAGTTTAGTATATTCACAATCTCTTAGCAGGAATACTATTTCGCAAAGAAGTAACAATTCTCCAGCTGCAGTCGCTGAAAACCAAAAAGTCAGGACAAAAAACTGTTCAGTCTTATAAAAAAAAATTAGCTTCGTTAGTAGTATGTTCTTTGTAATATATACTTAAATATGTACAAAACATTTGCTGTTAACAGATATTATCTTTGCCAGCTGTCTGAGAGTTGTGAGCGTCTAACATTACTTCGATCTTCCGTCAAGGGCCTTGCAAGAAGGAGGGGGCAATTGTAACCTTTTGGGTAGTCCTCCCTTTGGTTGAGATCTACTGAAGCCCTGGACATATCACTAAGTGGTGAATGTCTGGTAAGATGGTGCTGCGGTATGGATGAAGCGCAGTTCATTCCAGGAGAGATTCGCTCTGCCTTGATGCTGATGGTCTGCTGTGAGGGAGGGGGTGCAGTGGTAGTCTCTGGGGTGGCTGGTAGCATACTGTTTGGAACTCTGTGATAACACAAGCAAACAAAAAACAAATCATGAGTTTCTTTGGAAACTAAAACCACTTGAATCATTTATTTAATAGTATTTAAATTCCAGTTTAACTGTAAGGGCACACAATAAGACAGGACCCAGTCAGAGATGCCAGTGACAGAAAAAATAGTTAAGTAAGAGCTACACGTTAAAAATCAGATTTATTTCTAGAAGTAACTATAAGTAAATGATTTATTTGATGGTCCCAAAGTACACAAGATAGCTCTAAGATTTAAAGTTGTCTTGCATTTTAGTGCATTAACCATTCAGCCACACTAATAAAACTCTATTAATCTGAAAGCTCTCAACCACAATTTATGAATGGCAATTTTCTAAATAACTACATAAAATGAAACATGCAACTCAAATGCTACAATGTTACAATGGTAAAGGATGGATTAAGGACCTCAAAAGAGATCATTAGAACTTCTGTTTCACAACTTAGAGGTATGTTAAACCTTGTCAACAAACAATAACTCACTGTCCTGCTGTCTAATAGATTGGGGAGCATTGGAACAAGATTTCCCTGTTTTACACTAAAATAAGTTCCTTTCTGGTGAACCAGGCTTACTGTTAGTTTCTTCATCCTACTTATTTTTATTAAAATACTGGTGATTAACAGAATTGCTTTTCACTGTTTCGTAAGAAAATAGTAACAGAATTTTATATACCCAGATAAAGCCTTCCCTTACATATTTGTATTTAACAATGCAAATACTTATTTTTAGGTGCTAATATTTCTGAATACATTCCAACTTCCTTGTATCCTTACTACTACTATAAGGAAAAAAAACCCAACATAACATATTGCAGTAGGCTTTTACAAAATGGTAGCAAATAGCAAAAGGTTTTTGTGTCTGTGACAGAATGCAGAATCAACATTAATATATAAAAGCACTTCCTAAACACCAAAGTTATGTTTTCACCCCAAGCTAATTTGCCGCAAACAGTAATACAAGGACCCTTAGCAATTGAGCAGATCTAAATGTCAGTATTATTTGACGGACCCATAGTTAGGGATGGGTAAAGGGGCAGCTGCCTGGGCTGCTAGGTAGGAACGTGAGCAGCGGCTACTAATGGTGATGCAAGTGCAGTAACTGCTTTCATACAAGTAGCCACAGGATATGCTACTGCATCTTTAATGGATGCTGATAGTGCACCCACAAACTCGGCAAGTCAAGAACTGCTTTTGCCTTTTTCTTTGCCCTCAATATTAAGTCGAGGGGCACCATGTTGGAAACTGCCCAGGGTGCCAGAAGACACAGCTATGACTTCTTTTTAGTGCATAAAGGCAACCCATATTATCTGATCCCATTTGGATTACTTTGCATTTCTTGTTATTTGTGCTAACCATCTTTTATTAGCTCAAATAAAGAACTCATCCATATAGTCCTATAACAACTTCTGGTCATCTAGTGATGCTACTATACAGGCCGTCGTGGTGCCATTGGTAAATTAGTGATGCTACTATACAGGCCATCATGGTGCCATTGGTAAATTAGTGATGCTACTATACAGGCCGTCGTGGTGTCATTGGTAAATTAGTGATGCTACTATACAGGCCACTATGGTGTCATTGGTAAATTATTGATGTTACTATAAAGGCCACCGTGGTGTCATTGATAAATTAATGATGCTACTATAAAGGCCACCGTGGTGTCATTGATAAATTAATGATGCTACTATAAAGACCACTGTGGTGTCATTGGTAAATATCAAGACTCAGCATGTGTGATTTACTGGTACTAATGACATAAATGTATAAAACAGGAATAGCCCCAATAGCTCCAATACCAGTCCTGGGGGATACCACTGGTTACCTCAAACTGACTAACACTAACTCCATTTAAGGTTGCTACAGATTTCTTATCCTATAGCCAGCTATTCATTCACAGATAAAATGCAGATTTAGTTTCTTAACAATGAGTGCTTCAATAATCAGATTACATGGCACCGAGTCAAATGCCCTCACCAAATTCTGGATTACAATGTCCACAAGGATTTTTCTATCAACTGCAGTAAAAACAAAATCTGAATAAAAGGGCGCTGAATTTGTTATGCATGATCTTCCCTGAGTGAAGCCATGATGAATGATATCACTGTAGGGTGACACGCCCACTGTTGCATACAGTTAACCAGTACCCTCTCATAGCATTTCTCCAAAACACTAGTGAGGTTAAAAGGTTTGCAGTTTGCTGCTAGAGCTCAACTTCCACCTTTATGGATAGCAGTAAATAGGGTTGCCACCTTTTGAAATGCCCAAAGTAGGATATTTTTTGTAGAAATGTGTAATTTTTGCAGGATAAAACATATCCACAGCAAATAGAAGTTTATTCTTAAAGCATTTGTGTTGCTTCTGCTATTTCATATAACATTTAGGTGTTTCAGATGCAAACTAACTGCCTTATGCAACTGTTAAAGAAAACTTAGGAAATACTATTTTTTTTTCTAAAATCTCAGGGCATTTGCCATTTTTAAGTTTTTTTAGCAGGTCACAACTGCCCAAATAGGGACTGTCACTTAGTGCAAGGAGGGACAGGTAGTAGCCCTAGTTGTAAATAAAGCCTGCCTCCAGACATTAAGTACAAAGACTTCCTATAGTGACTGCTGAAACAAAAGTACTAAAGGAAAAGAAATATGGTCGATCACTTTTTCAAGAAAAAATCATTTAAGCTGCCTGGCTTCAGGGCACTATCACTGTTATTTTTATCTAATGCTTCAAGAACTCAGCCAAAGACGACTTTGTGGGCAAGGATTATTCACAGTCATATCTGGGTCAGGCACAGCAAGACAGCATATAGAAAATGACTCTGAGAAAGATTTTGCAAAGAAGTCCGCCTCTACCTCAGTATGCATGGATAACCAATTCCCTACTTGTAAGGTCGTTATCCTTGTAGTCCCTCACATACCTGTATAATCCTTTCATAATATCTTTATGATTTGCAGCCAATGCGTGTTCATGTTTTCATTTTTCACACATTATTCTTCTGTTTTCACTCTTAGACTGTTTCAATTTAACATCATTTTTTTCTTAAGGGACAATCCTCAACACCTTCCAGTAACACTGTTTAATTCTAGAATAGTTCTAAGTATTCTAAGTAGAAGCTTTTTGTTTCACCATGAAGGGTCACTTACACCTTGTCTGTTTATCTTTGTCTTTTTTTGGTTCATATGTACTCATCAACTCATGTAACTTAGAATAAAATATGGCACCTGGTCTTCAGCTACCTTCAAATTTTCATTTTTAGTCCCAGTGACTCAGTTCAAACCTAATGTTGTTACAGTTAGCAGTAGAATAATTCCTTATAAAGTATATTGTTTCTCAGTTTTAACTAGCTTATTTTTTTCCAACAAACATTTTTATTAAATTTTCACACGTGACATAGGCAATCTTACATTTATACAAATGAAAAATAAACATGATACCACTTTAGTTGCAAGACACCACTGAAACAACTGTAGTTGCAAACAATATACATCACTTGCAATCTATCCAGCCATTGTCAGTTAGGAATTATATGGCTCATTCAAATTTGCTTGTGAAAAATAATATACCGCGATAATCAGAGGTCCCTGGACTTTAGTGCAACCACATCTATGGAATATGTGGTAAGGATCTCTTCTAGAATACTATTTATCCTGGCTAGAGTTTTGATGTGTTGATTTAATGTATGCTTATCCTAATACATTAACAGAAGTATATTTGAGCCTTTTGTTTTCATTTACTACAGCTATAAACTGACTTTTAGTAAAACACGCTGTCTGATGTGCATCTAGTTTCTGCAGATGTGCAAATAGTGGACCTATGCTGGTGTCACTGCACAAGAACAAGACATAAAGAACACCAACAATCTGAGGTGCTGGTGTATCAAAAGATATCCATTTCCATGAAATTTTGAAATATTTATAGAAAAGACAGCACACATCCAAAATACATTTAAAGAACAGGGTACCCAATTAAAGGAAGCAGTTCAGAGACTGTTAATCATTTCCATTTATTTATTATTTTATTTATTTGAATGTTGTTTACTGGGAAAGTCTGGTTGGGCATGAGGCCATTTTCAGCAGAGACCAGAGGAGAAAAGCTGCATCAATCAAAGTAGCATTTTTTTTTTACAAAGATATTTGTTATACTACAATCAAGGTATTATAAACAAGTAAATACAGTGAAATAATTTCTAATACAGTACAGTAAATCACACAGTACTGCACAGGAAAAGATATCTACACACAAAGCTCTAATCTATATTAAAGATATGAGCAAAATAGCAAATAAAATATTTCACATCTTAACAGTTATATGGAAAGAAATGAGGTATCTACGTACAAAGCTTATAGCAGTATTTCAGGTATGTGGCCATAGACATCATTATCGAAAAAGCATAGTGTTAGACAGAAATGTTGTTGTTTGTCTTTTGTCTTTTCCCAGTTAGGGGTCGCCACAGCGGAACTCCGGTCCGCTAATAATTGGCATTTTTTTTTTTATGGTGTTGAGTTGCCAGCCCGACGCCCAACCTTCAATGAAGACATGCCCATTCATTGCATGTCTTTTGAATGCCCACTCGACCGCGGGGAGGACATGCAGACTTCACACAGAAAGCACTCCCAACCCAAGCCGAGAATTGAACGGGAGAATCTCTTGCTGTGAGGCAACAACGCTACCGCTGCACCACTGCGGAAGTAGTGTTAGACAGAAATAATACTGATATATAGTAAAGATGAGGATTTATGGGAGTAAGGGTAGAAAAGTATTTTAAGAATTTTATTACTGACACCATTAGGATGCCATAAGTAAATGGACCTCATGTTGTAAAGGACGACCATAACCCTTGTCTGTTTCACTTCATATTCACCTTAAGACTGGTACTTTGATTTGAGTTTAAAGAACTTACATGAGTTATCCTTATAGCAACGTATCTCCAGTATTATCAAAAACATCATTTTACTTTTCTAATCTCATCTGTTGCGAGCTCTTATCCAGACTGCAGTTCACCCTAATTCTCCTACACTCTGAACTCATTCACCCCATCATGCAATACAATACTCCACTTTCTCAAACAGAAAGATCCCAATAGTGTGTAATGAAAAAGAATCCAAGGTTTAAAGAACCACTCTTATTTAGATATAATAAAAATGCATTCTTATTTTATGCGACCTACAAACTCTTCAGAGGTGATCTGTGTGCCTTTTTCTTTTTAAGCTATGTCTCACCCTGCTCCTAGCAATGTCTTTTTCCCTGACAAGAATAACTGTTTAGTTTATATCCCAAAATATCAATAAACAAGTCCCAATTTGGGGAACATTCATCATCCAGCACTCCGCCTTTCCTACAGAACAAGCTTCCCCTACTTATTAGAGGGTGCAACATTCAAACTTCAATTAGATAAATGTGTGGAATCCTCTAAATGCATCCCAGGAGTCATTAGTTACACACTTCTAAATACGTTGAACATTTGTCAAATCTCAGGTATACCTATCACTTCTCTTTTCTTCCTTTTTCTCTATATTCTTCCTAGTTCATGTCCTCTAGCACAATCCAAGCTGAAAATATTATATGTCTCACAAATTAATGTTATCTCCTGCCATCATCTTCTGAGCTATTAGCTCACAACCAACAAATGGTGGCAAATGCGCAGAAGCAAAAACAAGAACTCAAAAGGACTTCATGCCATGGCAATTTTCCAAAAAGTGACAGCCATCTGAAGTGGTTTTCTAGCTGCCACTTTTTGGAAAGTTGCCATGTTTTGCAGTCCTATTGGACTATTAGCTCACACTCAATGGTTCTTCTCCAATGGCATTGCTGGCAAAGCCTACAATAGTTGACATACCACTTACTTAGTATAAATTTCTTGTCAGCTGGTCCCCTAAATGTCCCTTTATTATGTGGGCTCTCTTAATTTTCTGGAGATGGGATTATACTGACTTCTTCACTGTGAAGGGCCAAGAAATGAAGTTTCTGTTGGTGGGCTCAGTGGTAGTAAGCCATCCTTGCAAGGGATTGGTTAACTTCCCGTGTTTGGTGGTGTAGCATGAAACAGTACAACCAGTCCTTGAGCATGTTTCATCTCACAGCATTCTCCCAGTCAGTCTGCTTCCCCTTACCTCCAGCCTCAAACATCAATGTATAGGCAGTCCTGGTCCTCAGAACCATTTGCCATGTCAGAAGTGACACAATGCCATTTACCATGTTCTCTCTCAGTATATGTGTACACACTGTGCAACTGTTCATTAAAATTAACTTCATTGAAAATGAATGGTCAACACTGCACATTACTGACTGCTACTAAAAGCTTAAAAACAGCATTTTAGAAGGGGAGGCAAGCCTCTCTGTCCCCCACATCTCTAAATAAACTAACTCTGAGGTAAAAAAAAACACTGGGTGTAAGGAGAAACCACTTTACCCCTAATTAATCCTCAGTTTGGCGCTATTAAATAGACAAGTTCTGGCAAAAGCCAGGAATTAATTAAAATATGATGATTACTATTTCATCAAAACATCGCTCACTGAATAGTTTTGTCTGTTACCTGGACAACCTGGCTAGTAATGTGGGCACGCTCCCTAATTTAACACACGTTGGTGATCAGAGGAGCCCTTCTTCTGTGGCAGTAGTTTAGGCTACAACTGTCTCATTATTTGGTTTCAGGTAATTCAATTCTTATCTTTTTAATAAATGAATAAATGCAGTGGTCCACTGAGGACCCTTTCATGTGTGCAAAATGGACCTAGAGAAAACCCACGCAGACATGGCAACAAGCAAAATCCTCCTATGCAATACTCAGAGAAATGAAATCTAGAACCTACAGCTTCATGACAGGGACCCTAAACACTGACTCACCATGCTGTTCAGTATTTGTACAAATGGGAAAGACTTTCTAATCTTTATAGGACATAGAGGTAGCCTTGCTAACAGAGTACACGTATATATATATATATATATATATGTTATATTTATTAGATAATAGGTATATATACCTGTTAAATTTATTAGATAACATTGTGGGGAGACTGCTAATGCAGTTTTCTAGTGGCAGAGGTGATGTAAAAAGCCTGAATCTTAGATAGGGTTACAGTGTTTTCCTAGCCATTTAATATGACTTAGTGGTATGGAAAAAATGCTTAAGAATCCTTATTTGAAGTAACACACTACAAATCAATACACACACTGCAAAGATATTTCTGAGTTTCCGGCTACAAGAGCTTGCAGGTCCTAACTGACATGGGCATTCATCTATTGCAATGAAAGGAAAGACAGCAATTAGAACTAAGTTGCTAATGTTTCCTGACATGGGCTCTTCTCCAGACTATTCATTTACTGCAGTTGTCTGCAAACGTGACAGATATGGCCAATATAACAAAAAGCAGCAGTAGGTACAGCTGTTAAGGGGTGTCAGTCCAGCACCTCAAGCACAGGTATGAATCACGAACCACGTAGGGAATACAGGTAAAAGACTTTGGGCCATATCTGGCAACTATCCCGATTTTCACAAACTGTCCAGATTTTTGTCTCATATTTTTTGGTCTGTTCCTCATAAAAATTGTGTTTTTTCTGGGAAATTATTGAGGACTGATGTCACTAAACAATGCCAGGAATTTGAATTAAAGACTTCATACTATTTGGAAAATCCATGGTAATGCAAAACCTATTATTCTATCAACTTTCTAAGTTTATAAGAGCAATATTTAAAAACCGTCCCTATTTTTGGTCCTTTGCCCCCCATTATACTTTTGGCTTTCTCCAGCCTTGTTGCACTAAGAGGTTGAGAGGTATACTTCGGGTTTGATTTGATTTAGAAAGGGCTGCCTTTCAGGAAGAGCACAAGTGACTACGAGATAATAAGCCTCTATTGTTGCATGCCTGGTAATTTAGAGGAGAAAATTAAGGTTGTAATATGCTAATGAACTTCATCATGTAATCCTGTGTTTGATTCTGTTTGTTTCTATTTTCTGACCTTTCAAGTTTCAACAAAGCACTTAACCAGACAGCACTACTGGTTTGCCTAGTGGGTTTATTTGGTTAACAAACAAATAGCTAAACAAAACACATGGGAAAGAAGAGTAATATCATGAGAGGAATGCAGTCATTTTTGTCAGCTCCCTTAACAAAACAAAACAAAAACAATTAGAGGTACAACACTGTCATTTTGTAGGGACTGTCCCCTTTCTCATATGCATTTTTAGCATAATTTCTTTTACCAGATATATAGGTCTTTCCACCATTCTATTTAACTGAAGACATCTGGTGCTGAAGGTCACATGCTCAAAGCTCCATCCTTACACAAATTTATAATATTCGGTCAAGAATAACAAAGTATTGTTATCCATAGTCAGTTGGATTGCACACTGTGCTGTGCAAATATGGACTTCATTTACAGAGTAAATACTTTGCATAATAATTCAATGTTGGTAGGTAGTCTTTTTAATCAGAATAGGTTCTGTTCCCAGTTTGTGCTACAGCCCCTTTGGAACTTCACATGAAAATAATGGTACTTTTTAAAGTTTTTCTCCACTTTTGTAGCCTTTGTTTTCTTTTGGAGAATTCTTCTATGTAGGCTCAGTTTTTGCCAGTAGATAAGACTGCATGTGTTTCTGTATTTGTTTCTTTTCACAGACAGCTTTTATGCACTGACTGTAGCACTTTGTTTATTAACTCTTTAGGAATGATCAGCCTTAGAGAACTGAGAAACTTGATTTTGTGCTTTAAGTATTTCTTCAGAAAAGGCCCTGCAGTATCTGATATTGATTTGTACTTCACTTTTTTCTCTAAGGTCATAGGTTCATAGGTTCATCTGCCCTCTCTGCCCAAGGGCATTTATAAGCCTAGCTAGTAGTTATGTGGTTAGCTGGCTTTCTTTTAATTTGAATAAAACTATGCTCTTCATTTGCCTCTGTCAAGCAGCCAGTGAAAAGTAAGTAATGTATATCTGTATATCCCATCCCATTGGTCAAGATTCCTTTTCCTCTTGAACAAGACCAGGTGCTCTGCCTCCATGTACCGGGATTTTGTTCCACACAGCAGGAGTGGAGTCTGGGTGATGAATCTGTCCCTCCAGCACGTTCTATTTATAACCGTGTCAAGGTTTAAGTCTCCCGCCCTTGTGGGAGTCCTTGTCAGACTCTGTATTTTCACTGTATTAGAGTTTCCGTTCAGAGGCTGATATCTTGTGCTTGATTAGATTGGTAGCTCGTTACTGCGAGCTGTGCAATTACATGCATTATTCTTATGTTTCCTCTTCAGTGGCACCTGGCAGATATGCTCTTGAAAGTGCAACCATTGTACACATTTATTTGACTAGTCTCTTAGTCTGATAGTTCTACCATCTAATTAAAAGATTCTGAACTCTTGTTAGAGCTCTACTTAATGCTATGGTCTGCAGTGTCTGCGGTGGCTTATACGTAGGACCTGTTCTCTAGAGACAAAATGTTACCTAAAAGTAATACTTGTACCATTCCCTTTTTTGTGAGCATAGGTTCATTATATTTTAGCCATTGCTTTCAAATATATGCTGCTGGAGCCTGGTATTGCAATAACACTCTACCAAGTCCAGTTATACAAGCAGCAACAAATAATGCATTTTCCACATTGTAATATTTCTGAATGCTTGTCTGCATTGATATCTGGTTAAAGAGAGTAAATGTTTCTGGGTATCTTTGTACACACTTTATTATACAACACTAATCTCTTTCACTAGAGCAGTAAAATCAACTGACGTGTTACAGACACACACAGATGGGTAACCATTGGCAGCACAGTGGTGCAGTGGTTAGCAATGTTGCCTAAAAGTGCTTCTTCCTCGGGTCAGTTCCCGGCTGTCTGCCTTCTGTAAAATGCCAACACATCCACCCTATGTTCACACAGTTTTCCATTGTGTGCTCCAGTTTCCTCCCATATCTCAAAAAGGTTCATAGGAGGTTACTAGGCTAGCAGCCCTAGAGCCTTTACAAACTTAGCCATGTTAATCCCAAGTATCCCCATTTGTTCTTTTTGGGTAGTTACTGGTGGTCCTGTAAAGTATCAGTGTGTGTGTGTGCATACTTGTGGTGCATGCTAGGGTAGACTGGTATCCATGTACACTTGTGGTGCATGCTAGGGTAGACTGGTATCCACGTGCACTTGTGGTGCATGCTAGGGCAGACTAGTATCCATGTGCACTTGTGGTGTATGCTAGGGCAGACTGGTATCCATGTGCACTTGTGGTGCATGCTAGGGCAGACTGCTATCCATGTGCACTTGTGGTGCATGCTAGGGCAGACTGGTATCCATGTGCACTTGTGGTGCATACTAGGGCAGACTGGTATCCATGTGCACTTGTGGTGCATGCTAGGGCAGACTGGTATTCATGCGCACTTGTGGTGCATGCTAGGGCAGACTGGTATCCATGTGCACTTGTGGTGCATGCTAGGGCAGACTGATATCCATGTGCACTTGTGGTGCATGCTAGGGTAGACTGGTATCCATGTGCACTTGTGGTGCATGCTAGGGCAGACTGGTATCCATGTGTACTTGCGGTGCATGCTAGGGCAGACTGGTATCCCACCCAGTATTAGTTACTCTACCTTAATTCACCCAGTGACTGCCCGGATAGAGTTTGCCTTCCAATGGCCATGAATGAGATGAAACTGATATTGAAGAATGAATGAATTAACTAATTAATGTTTCTCTGACAGCTCATGCATTAATTTCCCAATAATTTTGTGAGTTGTACTAAGGATTATCCACAACTCCAGTTTGCTTTTATGAGCTCACATTTATTCAAGGACAAAAACATGAATCCCTTCGCTATTCATCTATGCCAAAAACTACGTTAGTTTTTAAAAGCAAGGTTTGCTTTGATTCATGAACTATCAACACTTAATGAATGAGGATTTCCTCATTGCTTTTAAGTGTTTAAGAGTTCTTACCTTCTCTGGATTATTTACATTCATTGTTTTCTGGTTTAGACTTTCCAGAGACGCAGTACTGATTCCAACTTTCCCTCACACCTACTTTACCTGTGGCAAGATTCAATGACATGGTTTGTACTGTGAAACAGAAAAATGCATGGAAAAGACCATCTCCTAAAACAGAGATAAATATGCTGCATAGCTACAGAAGTGATATGTTAATGAGCAAAAAGCAAAAGAAAGTAAGTTTGTTTGGTTTACAGGACACATGCAAATGATCCAAATAGCAGGGATATGGTGCTAAGACACTTCAGCGATATCCATAGTGCGTACCAAGGCTGAGTACTGAAACTACATTACGTCTGGGTTATAGGGGTGCACTGGGCAGGATCAAGCCCACTGTGCTCTTACTCAAGCACAAAATGCATTGCCATTAGTGAGCAGTGAAAAAATATCAACTATGGAATGAGCTACCAAAGAAAAAAATAATGCAAAAAAAAAAACAGCCTTGCATCTGCAATCACTACAAAAAACAAACACATACACAAAACCATAACATAAATCATCACAAAAGCAAATAAAACAATATTACTTACAAATACACACACACACACACACACACACATGCACACGCACACGCACGCACACACACACACACAAGCAAAATCAAAGAAAATGCCTTTATGTGGCACGAGAACCCCACCCCACACTCTCTTACATATAAATACTAAATGTGCAGTTGCACATCCACCATAAAAGAGCAATCAACTCAAATCAGTGAAAACTGTTCTTGCAAACTGACCAGTGAGGCATATGGCCAAATGTTGATACACTGACTGTTTGATGAAATATATTGTAGCCACACACACACACACACACACACACACACACACACACACACACACACACACACACACACATGCACACAAACATACAGTACACATACACACATATATATATATATATATATATATATATATATATATATATATATATATATATATATATATATACCCAATGCAATAACAACAGGTTGCCCTAATATATGGTTTGCATCTGGAGCTGCAGTGTAGAAGCTGCAAAAAGTAATCAAAATGCATGGATTAGCTGAAATAACATCAGCACTGCCTAATAAGGTCTGTAATGTGGCAAGAATTAGTACTTACGTCTGTCGCAGAGTACAAAGCCGAGATGAGAAATAAATGAGCACTGGTGTGTAGGAGGATGATTAATGGGTACATCACTGGATAAAAACTTTCTGAATTATGTTGCCCATTTCTAAATGTTAATCTAGTTCCAATAGTGCACACTTTTATCACTCTCACCTTGTACTCTTCGTGGTCCAGTTGTGAACCTGTACATGAGGCGAACCTGTCTATGCATCACATTCATACATCTCAATTTCTTTGTTCTAGAATTCTGGAGAAATAATTGGGACAAAGGCGCAAAATCAGGAACAATTTTTTAGTGTTCCCACTGCTTTGTGATCATCATCATCATCATCATCATCATCATCATCCCTTCTACATATATTTATTTATTTATTTAGTTAACATTTGTTAACCGGGAAAGTCCAGCTTGGAACAAAGCCAATTTTCAATGGAGCCCCGGGGAGAAACACTCCAGACACGTCTTTGTGATGTGGGAGGAAACTGGAGCACCTGGAGGAAACCCACACGAACACAGGGAGTACATGCAGACTCCTCACAGAAGGCACTCCAGCCGAGAATTGAACCAGAGAACTTCTTGCTGTAAGGTGACAATGCTACCTCTGCACCACTGTGCTGTCCATATATGGCCAGTTTGTTCCCCAACACCAGGATGAGGGGCAACAGGGAGGGCTGTCATTAAGAAAACCACTAGGGGTGGTTCAAGAGTTTTTCTACTTAACCCTATGTTTCCCCTGAGGATGTCCATTCTCTGTACCCAAAGGGGAATGTGCAATGGGGCTGTCCACACTGGTCATCCCTCAGTTACACAAGCAACATTGTCAGCAAGCAGCCTCTGTCTTCTTTGCTCGAGTATAGGAAGTGGTTTCCATGGTTTCCACTGGAGAAATCACACATCCCCATATGCTGCCCAAGCACCCTCTACCCCTTCCCTCCAGACAGGTGAGTGGGCCATGCCACTTTCATTCCCCACCCCCACCTGCCTGGCTTCTTCAGCAACAGGACTGCTAATCAAACTCCACTCACTAGGGTTCAGTGAAGGCTCCACCACTCTGCACCATGGAGCCAGGCAAAAAATTTTAAATAGTACTCTAATTCACTGAAAGAGTTATTAGAACAACAGTTTTTGTATCCATATGTATGTTCTGAACAATAAGTATGAAACTGTAATGACTGTATTACTGACTCACTGTAATCCTCAATGATTTACTATAAAAATAAAAAATTTAATGAAGGACAGGGCAAAAGGATACATCAGAGTCAAGGACATTTCACAAAATCAGCAGCAGTTGAGAGGTATGACTGTGTTTGATATACATACACAGAGCACACACTCTGGTAATGTGCTGTATGCCCTATGAAACCTACAGAAGCATTTGTACTCTAAAATAGAGCAAGGAATACTGATTTCCCTTTTTCACAATTTCATTTCATTGCAAATTTTGTTACACAGTTTGCTTTTGTTGACTTTTTTTTATTAATGCAGTTCATGGATTTTAGTCAGGTTCTATGAATGTGAAACTTGTACATGAAACAAAATACATGTTTCCATCAGAAATACAATATGTGCTATTACTGCATGTTTCCCTTTAGAAAACAAGGGAGGAGAGCTGAATCACAGACGGGACCCTTTTTGCTCCTCTGTTGAGGGGTGGCAGATCAGGGAGTGACATCACATGCCAGGTGACCTACCTACAGCTCTGCTAGTCACAAGTCATCCAACACTTTAATTACAATACAATAAGCCTGTTTAGTCTGTCCTTTTGGGTGCATTTAACATTCTGTCTCCCCTACATTCTTACCTTCCCTCCTTAACCCTTTTTGTATTTATCCCATGCACTGTTGAATGTCTCTCCTCTCCATCACTCATACAGGTAGACTATTCCACAAGTACACAACCCTCCCTGAGAAGAAGTGCTTTCACAAATCTAGGAAGTGAGTGGTATCAAAAATCTGTTTTATGTGCTTCCTCATTTGCTCCATCTGCCCTTTCTGTTTGGAATGACCCCTTCTCAACTCCATGGCATAATCTCATACACCAATATCATGTACCCTTGTGCATCTTCTTGTCATATATCTTTCCTTCCATCTTGTGAATCCTTCTGGTAGCTTTCCTCTTGAATCTATCCAGCAACATTTTCCTTATATGGCCTCCAAAACTGCACCCAGTACTCCAACTGTGGTCTAACCATGGCCTGTAGAGCACAGGTATTATCTCTTTGCTTCTGGAATCTATTCCCCTATTGTGTCTACCCACACCCCAGTATTCTGTTTCTTGCTGCCACTGCCCTCTCTTTTTGGTCCTGGTTGTCCAATCCCAGTGTGATCAACACTCCCAAATCTTGTTCCTGCTTTGTTGCCTATAGTTCCACTCCCCAAAACTGACATTTTGCATTAGGGTTGGTAGGACCTAAGTGGAATACTTGGCATTTGTTTGTACCGAATCTCAGCTGCCACCTTCCTGCCTACTTGTTCATCCTTCTCAAATCCTTCATTACACTTTTCCCATTCTCCACTGCTACACTTAAAAATGTGCCATCAGCAAATAGGATGATCCTGTTCACTGTTCCTTTAGTTATGTCTGATCCTGTTCACTGTTCCTTTAATTATGTCTGAGACAAACAAGCTGGATCAGGCGAGATCTGTGCTGTATTCCGTTAGTCTCTTCCCTGGTTCCTGACATTGCACCTCTCAACACAGCATTCTCTGTCCTACCGGTCAATCACCCATCTGTCCCATTTCTCAGTCTTGGTCCAGTCCACACATCCCTTACCATTCCTGTCATCCTCCTGTGTCAGACAGAGTCAACAATCTTGCTAAGGTCCAAGAAGACCTTGTGCCTACTGCCTAAACACATACCCTTCTTCTTCGGTCAGTCCCCCCTCTCCATCTTAGCTAAGATTACGATAATTGAGATGTCCTTTCCAATCCAACACTAAGCATCATTATTCCCTGACTGAGCCTGTCCCTTGCATACAGCTAGTCTCTCTGCCAGGTTTCCTCAGTATTCCCAGGAGTCCCAACCCTGTTTCCCATATGCATTGCTGCAGTTACTCATTGTATTTGTAAATGTTCCTTTTTGTTTTCTTTGCCTGCTGGCTGCTGGTAGAGGATATGCTTCTAAGAATGCTACCTGCAACCTCCTCCCCTAGCATCTCTCTCTACCACCTCCCTGGCCCTGCTTGTTACCAACTCAGCTCCTATAATGCTGGATTTCTTAAAATTACACCTCACTCATTTTCCCTAAGAAGTACGATGTGAGCAACTTACCGCATGTGAGTTTTGAGGGTTTGTCACCACTGTTGGTTCTTTGTGCTCTTTGGTTGCCATCTAGTAATGTCACCTCGATATCATCTTCACTATAAAAGATGACATCCCAGAGATGTAGCTATGATGAGGTGAAGGGGGTGGCCACCTTGGGTGCAAGATGTCAGGAGGAGCGATTGGGAGATGACGATAAATCGGAAGTGCGATATGGGCATTTCTTAACAGTGATAATGAAATAAATGAATATCAATGCTGTTTTCATGGTCAGACGCAGGACTAAGGGGTGTGTGGTATAAGCTGTAGCAAGTGGTTCGCTACAGTTTGTAAAAGAACTTAGACTTGGGATGCAGAAGGAACTTGGCTTGCTCCTGCAATTAGATGCAATAGCCAGATCAGGCAATGGCATTTTATTTTTTGCTTCTCAACTTAGAATTAAAGAGTGCAGATTGGAAAGAATGAATGTACCTGGCTTGAATTCTACCCCCTTGGCAACAGCAACATAATTGTGAGTGTTTAGGAAATAATTTGTCTCTCTCTAGGTAGTGCCTAAGCTGTTTGTGAGCATCTATTCAATAAAATGTCTGTCACCTTTATTTTCAAAATTATGGCAAAGTGCAGGTACATGGAGAAGAGACTATGACTTGAGACCCAGATTCAAAAAGCAGGCCTGACTACTGGAGGAGCTGCTTCAGGTGTGGGGGGGGGGGGAGTTAGTGACAATGGCCGACAAATTCTGGATCACCAGTCCCAGGGAAGGGTATATCTGCATAGCACTGGCCTCCTTAAATCAGGCATATAGAAAAGAAGGGGACTTGCTGGAAAAATGTCAGCAGTGATAGATGCGTGCAGGATTGTGTGCAGTCCTGAAGGATGAAAGCATGGTAGTGTGGCCCTATGCAAAATATTGGCAGTGAAAGATGTTTTCATCACAGCCTGTGCCCAGGCAGTATCCAGCAGTAAAGGATATGTACACAGTACCATAGGCCCATGAATCACACTGATGTCAATGCACATCATAAATGAGGTGTGGACATTACTAGTAGGAAGGCATCATACTAGAAGATCTCTGTCTCTTCTCTGCTACGCTGTGGAGCTTGAAAAGGGACAATGGGACTCAGCATACAGTAGACATTAAAGGGATACCACAAAGAGGTATAAAAAAGTACAAGTAAATGGATGAGCTGACTTGTTATGAATGCAACATTTGAAATGAATATGGGATTAGTCCCGGGGTAAGCATATCTTTATGGAACGTAATAAAGGGCTCTTCAGAAGAATAAGCCTGCAGTTCTAAAAATTTTCCACCTAAAGTGATAGTCACTAGAAACAATGTTTTCTATGACAACCACTTTGAATCATAAATGGCAATCAGTTCAAAAGATTTATTCACTGATTACTTTTCCAAAATAAGCTTCAGATTTTAAGGAGGAAAGCAATTGATGTATTGGTAGTTCTGAAAGACAAGAATTCTCCAAATAAAAGCTGAATGGACTCTGCTAATGCCACGGACAAATGTTCTAGCCAATGCAAAAATTAGATGTGGTCACCATGGAATGCATTCAAGCTTGGCTTAATCTAATTGGCATTTGATAAGAGTTTAAGATCAGATACCACCTACTGCAAAGGAGCGGAAAAAGTGGGGAAGCCTTGGTCAACTGTCTGAAAGAAACACACTTCCATTTTGATAAGTAAGTCTCTCTAGTTAAAGACATCTTGGGAATCTCAAAAGTTCATAGGTTGGTACTAGGCTATCGGCCCTAGGGCCTATACAAGCCTAGCCATAACAATTCCCTGGCTATTTCTTCCCACAGTATTTACTTCCCTGGACCCCTGTCTAGCAGGGCAACTGACGTGATCCCCGGGGTGAATTTCCTATCTCCCATCCAATCATCAAGGTTCCTTTTGAAGAGGGCCAAAGAAGTGCTTTGCTTGACATGTATGGCAGTCTATTCCATAGTCTGGGGAGTCTCTGGGTCAGGAACATATCCCTCCAGCATGTTTTGTTCATTGTGATGACAAGGTTTAGATCCCTGGAGCGTGTGTCTCTGAGGGATTGGGATTTCTTTAAGTGTAATATGTCCAACAGCTCTGCATTTTGCATGGCCTTGTATGTTAAGCAGAGATCATCTCTGAGTAGACGATATGCGACAGAGTATAGGTGGAATTTTTTTTAGATGGTCAGCATAGGGCATCTGCTTTAGGCCTGTGATTCTTTTAGTGAGGTATTTCTGTGGCCTTTCCAGTTGTTGCAGACGTCTAGATACATACCTAAGATATTCAAAAGCAGGTTAAAGACTGATTTGTGGATAACACAGATCTATTAAACAGGCATCAACATTCAGTGCTTTCTAGCTGTGGTGAAGGAATAACCCTTCACTTATCATTAGCTACATCTGGTGCTACCAGAGGTATCACTGATGAGGATTCTGTATGTAAAAAACAGTGCCCTCCGTGACAGAGGAGCCAGTCAGATGATAAACAACTTTTCCATCTTAACCCTACATAACACCTTCTGGAGCATTTGAAATGGGGAAAATGTATAAATTCCTGGTTCATAGAATGGTAACTGCATCTGATAATGAAGTGCTGATGTTTAATACAAGCAAACAAACAAAACAACTAGCACCTAACACTGTTTACAAAATACACATAGATTGTACTTCTGCTCACTACATAAATAAAAGAATGACTGCAGAGTATATAAACATTTCCTCTACAAGTAACAATGGTAGGTGAAGCTCAATGTATATGTATATACCTTTACGGAGCTATCCAAGGGTTTGCACAAGTGTATAAATACTAAGCACATGCGAGCCTGACTGCCATTTTGTACTAAGCTGTTGAGATGTAAGCATGTATGTATGTAAGGTCTCTCTGTTAACTACTTCGTTCATATTTTATGATGCTGTTATCCATCCTGATGTGTTTCTATGTATTAAGGCATCTAAACGAAAACCCCAGCCTTGTCATATGTGCTAGACAAATGAGCTACATGGTGCCAGAAGTGGCATGTATAAATGGACATGCTGTTAGAAGAAGCATATCGAAGGGGCATGGAGTCAGAAATGGCTTGGCTAAAATGACTTAAGGGACTTGTTTAGATGCTGGTGGAATATAAAGGAGTGGATCATTCCCAAAATGTGCAAACTTCGCAAAACAGGTCAGAAATTAATTTTAGGTATTAAAACTTGCTCAGCACTATTTCTTCTCGCATAATATGAAACGGGACATACAGAACGTTCTATATAATTTTCTCATAAACCAATATGTACGATATTGATAAAATATTCAAATTACTATGGAAAATGTTTGAAATAAAGTCAGAATTGCATAAATCAAATAAAATAAGGGGAAAAAGACCACATTTTCGCAAAGCATATGAATTTTCGTATTAAGCAAAGATAACCAGGTTATCAGAAGTGTATCAAGTGTTCGCATGTTTGCGCAGTGTTACAGTATTTCGAAAAGATGGATTACAGGGCATATTTTGCAGAATATAGGCATTACAGAGCATATTTCGCAAAGTACAGTATTTTGAAGAGTTTATTGTGCATTTGAATATTGTTACAAGCTCACAGAACTGTTTGCACATAATTACAAGGGCCAAATTTTCAGTGTTTTTGTGTATACTTTGTGGGCATGGCAGATGGATTTTGAAAACCTAGTGCACTTGTGTTTGACAGTAATACTGCTGAAAATTGGAGTGTGTTTGAGCAAGAGTATGACATTTTCATACAGGCTGTATTTTCTGATAAAGATGACTGTACAAATTTTGCTGGGTCAAAAGCCATAGAAAGGGAGCATTCATTTGTGTATGTACTTGCTATCTATACAGGAAAGGGGGAAAACTGTCATATTGTTGTACCGGCTGTCCTGTCAAGGGAGGACCCATAGTGCTTAAAATGTAAATTTAGAGAAATGTGCAACCCCCAGACAAATGTTATGATGGAAAGACACTTATTTGGCACAAGTGGTCAAAGGCCTGGTGAAACTTTTGCAGCATATATAACTGACCTGAGAAATAAAGCTAAAATGTGCAGATTTGGTGATTTAAGGGATCAGTTGATAAAGGACAGACTTGTGTACGGTATAAAAGATGATGCTGTGAGAAAGATTTTGCTTTGTGACAGTGATTTAACTTTGATTAAGACCATTGAGATTAGTCAGATATACAAGTTCACAGAAAAGAAGACAAATATGCTTACAATTGAGAACAGCTCTAGAAGGCACAGTGATAAAGTGCATGTTGATAGTATGCAGCACATGGTTAAAAGAAACAGGCCCAAGCACATGGCGGCAGCTGTATCCTCTGCAGCACTCACTGGTAAACCCCAGAGCTTTCTAGCAAATTCCAGACTTCACGCAGTCTCAGTGAAACATAAGAGTGAGTCAGCACACTCAAAGCATGAGCCCTCACCCAGTTTCATTGCCAACTTTCATAATTCTGGTGGAAGTCATGAATCTAAAAGGGAGAAAAATTTTGTTTTTAGTCAACAATGCCACAAATGCAATAAATGGAATAATTTCAAAAGGTTTTGTAAATCAAAAGGCCCGCATTCTTTCATTAAAAGGGAACATTTTAAGAAACGAGTTGATCAGTTGATCAGTGGCAGTCCTACTATTTATGTTGATGGTGTGTCAGTGCTTCATGAAACAGTCAGTGCAGTAGATTTAAGGGCAAAGAATGAAGTATTTTGTACTGTTCAGATAAATGACATGCCCATAGAGCTCAAAGTTAACACAGGTTCCAAGTGCCATGTTATGTCAGCAGAAACATTTGCTAGAGTGAGTAGAGGTTAAAGGCTTGACTTGGCAAGGTATGCAAAGCTTGTTCCTTATTGAGGTGAAGAAATTTAAACCAAAGGCTCAATAGTGCTTTCATGTTACTCTGCTGGAGGAAGCTACGACTTACTATATTACGTGGTCAAGAGACACTTCCAGCCATTATTAGGGCTCAGGGACAGTCTGAAAATAGGACTGCTTTCATTTAACAAGGAAGTCCACCAAGTTAGCTTAAAAGACCACTACTCTAATTTTGCCCAATACATTTTTTCTACCCATGCTGATCTTTTCCAAGACAAACTAGGCAAACTTGCAGTTGTGTACTCCATGAAGCTAGACCCCAGAGGTCAGTCCATTTATCAGGCTAGCAGATAAAGTTCAAATAGCCATGCAGGACAGAGTCAAAGTTGAGCTGGATAAAATGGTGCAACATGGTGTGATTTGTCCAGCTGAAACTCTGACTGAACGAGCATCTTCCATGATGGTAGCTCATAAGAAAAGCTCAGATGACATTAGAATATGTATTGACCCATGAGATTTGAACAAAGCGCTAAAAAGACCTCATCATCCAATGTGCACAGTCGAAGAAGTCACAGCCTTGATGCCAAATGCCACTATTATTTCTATCTTTGATGCAGAGAGTTCATTTTGGCAAATTTATCTTGACAAAAAAATCCTCATAGCTCACTACTTTCAGTACTCTGGCAGGTATAGATTTTTGAGAATGCCATTTGGGAAAAATTCTGCAAGTGAAATCTTTCAATGTGCAATGGGGCAAATTTTTTAAGGGTATCCTTGTGCTATTATAGTAGATGACATACTAGTAGGAGGTCATGATGAAGCTGAACATGACAGAAACCTCAGAAAAGTTCTAGACAGGGCATGTCAAGTGAATCTTAAGCTCAATCCACACAAATGCAAATTCAGGCTACAAGAAGTTACTTATGTTGGTCATTTATTTATGAGTACAGGCCTACAACCAGACCCTTGTAAGCATACAGCCATTCTCGAGATACCAGCTCCAGACAATGTTTAAGCCCTGCAATGTTTTCTTGGCATTGTCAACTACCTAGGCGAGTTTATTCCAGATTTGAGCCAACTTTCAACACCACTCAGAGAGCTGACATGTAAAGATGTAGCCTGATCTTGATTAGAGCAAACAAAGAGCATTTGGTGTCCTGAAATAGAGAATTGCTAGTCCACCAACTATCAGATATTATAATGTTCACAAGCCAGTTACACTTTCCTGTGATGCTTTGAAATTTGTATTTGGTGCAGTCATTCTTCAAGAGGATCAGCCAGCTGCCTATGCATCGAGAACTCTTACCCAAACTGAGCTGCAGTATGCCCAGGTCAAGAAAGAGCTTTTGGCAATTGTGTTTGCAAGTTCGAAGTTCTATGATTATGTTTATGGTAGACCTATCCAGATTGAAAGAGACCACCAACCATTAATCACTATCTTGAGAAAGCCAGTGCATTCAGCTCCAGCCAGACTGCAATGAATGATGCTGAGATTGCAAAAGTACAATTTCAATCTTGTCTACAAAAAAAGCAAACTTATCTTGCTGATACATTATCCAGATCATCCAGAAACACCACAGAACAGCACGAAAATGAGAACCTTGATTTTGAAGTCATGGAAGTGAGAAATTTTTCTTTCACATGTCTTGATGAGCTGAGAGATCACACAGCCACAGATCCAGTTTTACAGAGGCTGAACCACTTTATCAACCAAGGATGGCCATCAAAGCAATCTAGCTTACCTCAAGAAGTGCAACCTTATTTTCCATTCAGAGATAAGATTTTGTCTGACAAAGATATCATTATGAAAGGTCCAAAAGTAATTGTTCCAAAGTTCTTGCAACCAGAGTACATTACTGTCTTGCAATGTGATCACCCAGGAACTGAGTCTACCAAAAGAAGGGTGAGATAGATAGTATTCTGGCCTTCTATGTCACAAGACATTGAGAGAGCACTTTTGTCTTGTTCAGTGTGTAATAGTACAAGGCCACATCAACAGAAGGAA
This sequence comes from Protopterus annectens, assembly GCF_019279795.1. Taxonomy (NCBI): domain Eukaryota; kingdom Metazoa; phylum Chordata; order Ceratodontiformes; family Protopteridae; genus Protopterus; species Protopterus annectens. The sequence continues at coordinate 323,854,031 of NC_056747.1, read as the reverse complement.
CTACTTCAGCTTAACCAAATTCCAGAACTACCTTAGTCAACAGTAGCCACTGATATATTTAAGTGGAACTGTCAACATTATTTGGTGTTAGTAGACTCTTGCTCTAATTGGTTAGAGAATGACTTACTTCCTAACCTAGCATCCAGTACTGTCTTTACTAAGCTAAAGCATCATTTTGCTGGTCATGGGATTTCGGACAAAGTTATTTCTGACAATGGCACGCAGTTTACAAGCCAACAGTTCAAAAGATTTGCTGAAGAATGGGACTTTACTCACATCACAAGTAGTCTACAGTACCCGCAGTCAAATGGTTTGGCAGAACGGGCATTTCAAAGTGCAAACCTGTTACATGAAAAGTCAAAACAAGATAATACTGATGTTTTCATAAATCTCCTGGAACTCAGAAATGTTCCTCGTAATAAACATCCTGGTTCACCTGCTCAGAGACTCCTGTCAAGACAAACCAAAACCACATTACTAATCAGTAGTCAATTGTTGGTTCCATGTGTCAAGAACAACAGGTTAGTGAAAGCCAATCTGTTGAAGAAACACCTATCCCAGAAGTCCTACTATGATAAGACAAGTAAACCACTCAATCCATTATGAGACGGAGAAGTGGTAAGGATGCAGAGGTCCCTGCTGCTAAGTTTGGTCCCAACTGTTATGTTACGAGATACGGTTGAATCTCTAAACCCTGGAGCAAATATGAAGCAACTTGGACCGTGAACATTGTGTTTTGTTACTAATATATATTGTAATGCCTGTCTATCACTGATATTGTTCTTCATAAAGGGCAATCTTTTTAAGACGGATGCTGTAGATCAATATATGTGTATATACCTTTAAGAAGCTATCCAAGGGCTTGCACAAGTGTATACATACTGAGCACGTGCGAGCTTTACTGCCATTTTGTAGTAAGCTGTTGAGATGTAAGCATGTATGTATGTAAGGTCTCTCTGTTAACTAGTTTGTTTGTATTTTATGATGCTGCTATCCATCCTGATGTGTTTCTATGCATTAAAGCATCTAAACAAAAACCCCAGCCTTCTTGTCATGTGTGTTATAGACGAACAAGTGACAGCAGGGTTGTCTGCTGCGAAGTTCTACTTAAAAAAAAAAAAATCAGCTGGTCTAAAATGCAAACTGAGGATATTCTGAATTTTTTTTCGAGATTCAAATTCCAGACCTTAAAGGCTTCTGTGTAAACATGGAGTTTTGTTCAACCCCGATTGCTGATAGATACTACAGGTCAGTCATGGTCTCGGTTAGTATTCTGATAAATAAATAAAATAAATGAAAAAATGGCTTAACATTTGTTTACTGGGAAAGTCCAACTTGGAACAAAGCCACTTTTCAGTGGAGGCCCAGGGAGAAACACTCCAGACACATGTCTTTTTAATGTGGGAGGAAACTGTAGCACCCAGAGGAAACCCACATGAATGCAGGGAGGGCATGCAGACTCACTGTAGGCACCCCAGCCGAGAACTGAACCGGAGAACCTACTGCTGTGAGTTGACCATGCAACTGCTGTGCCACCGCGCCTTACTGGTAATAGGGGTACCTTTTCAGGTAATAACAAGAATTCTTGTAAGACCAAAAATACTGCAATGGGGTTGGTTAGGTTTATGTGCAAAAAGTGTCTCTGCTGGAAATCATCTGCCATGTAAAAAATTACCCCCCCTCTCTTCTTGAATGGAACCTGCACCTTGTCTAGGCCCTGTAATCAGAACACAACTTATGACTAAAAGTATTATAAACTAGTCCACCACAACAGAGCCTGACAGCAGCAATGTTTTATGGTCACTATCATATCCACATTTCAAAAACACTGAAACCAATAAGATTAGAGACACAAGCCATTTTAACTGCACAGCTGCTAAGGAAACTGCCATCAAATGTAAAAATTGTAGGATATTGAACTGCTGATGTTAATCACTTTGACTTTGACAATGAGTCAAAGACTGCCCATTGAAAAAATAAAGTTAAATTCTAGGGCAAGACTGCATTTGTTTGTATGAAATCCAGTCTTAGTCCAATAAGCCTATGCATCAGTGAAAGATTTGATATTTTGAGGTTTGCCATGATGTCATCATCATCATCAGCCACCTTTTTTCCCCCATTTTTCTACATGGGGTCAGGGTATTACATTAACTGTCGCCATCTCTCTCGAGTCAATGCCACACTCCTGCCCTCTTCAACACTCATTTCTGACTGTCGCAGATGATCTTTCACACAATCCATCCACCTCTTTGCTGGATGTCCTCTTTTCCAGTTCCCTTCATCCTGTCTGTCCCAAATCTTCTTCACCAAATTGTCTTCTGCTTTTCTGCACATGTTGAAATCACCATAATCTGTTCTCTTTGATCTTTTCTGTAATTGGAGATGCTCTGGCTTCTACTATTATGTCCTCATTTTTTGTCTGTCCCACAGTGTGCATCCTACCATCATTCTCAGGCACTTCATTTCCATCACTAATAGCTTCATCTGCTCTGCCTTTACTGCCAAGGTTTCTGTACCATACAGTAGTACTGATTGCACCAATGTCTTGTACACCTTACTTTTCAGCTTCTTTGGCATTGTTCTGTCATATACTATACATGAGACTCTCTGCCAGTTGGCTGCAGCCCCTATGATTCCAACTTTGACCTCTTCATTCAGACTTCCCTTCTCTCAACTACCCCTCCCAGATACCTGAAGAGATTTACCTGTTACACTGTCTTCCCTTCTGTCTAAACTCTCTGCTTCTTCTGATTTCCCCAATTTGCTGCCATTACCACTGTCTTATCTGTGCTTAGTTTCATCCCATGTGCCTTCAGTTTTGCATTCCATTTCCCTGTCCTTTGCTGGATTTCTTGCTCAGAGTCTCTCTGTAATGCCACATTGTCTGTATACAGCAGCTTTGTTGACCTGTCCTCTCCAACCTGTTTGCTAATGTAGTCCATCACCAGTATGAACAGCAAGTGACTCAGAGCTGAAACCTAGAGTACACCCACTCCCACTGGGAACCCCTCTGTGAGGTTGAACACTGTTTGTACTTAAGTCATTGGGTCCTTACACATAGCCTGCACTAATTCTACCAATGGGACTTCAAACCACCGCAGTACTGCCCAGATCAGCTTTCTTGGGACCTTGTCATATGCTTTCTCCAAGTCAAGGAATGCCCAGTTGGACTCTTTCCTTATATCTAGCTTCTTCTCAACTATCTGTCTTACTGCAAACATCGGGTCAGTTGTGCTGCATCCTGATCTGAATCTGAACTGCTCATCTCCCATCTTACATTCTACTACTCTGTATATCCATTTATCATTCACCCTCTCCAGAACTTTCATGCAATGTGATAGGAGTTTGAAGCCCACAGTTGTGGATGTCCCCTTTGTTCCTGTGCACTGGCACAAGTATGCTTAATCTCCAGTAATCTGGGATAAGCCTTTCTCTCCACATTGTTGTGAGTACCTTCAGAAGCCATTTCTCCTCTATCTCACCCAGCATCTTTATCATATCTGCTGTGACCTCATCTGGGCCTGCTGCTTTCCCTGACTTTATTTTCCTTAGTGCTATTCTTACTTCTAGGGTGGGCTCCACTTTTTCTCTCATTGTAGGCTGTTTTGGTGCAGTACACCTTCTGTGGAATTTTCTTCATTCAGAAGCTGCCAGAAATACTCCTTCCATCTCCCTTTGATGTCCTGTAGACTGGTGAGCAGGTTGTTGCTGGCATCCCTTATGAAGGGTGTCGGACTATCTTCTTTATCTTTCTTTCTTTGCCTTACAACCTGATATAGCTTCTTAGTGCCACCTACTGAGTCACTTTTCAGAAGTTGGTAGAGTTCCTCCGATGTCTTATTCGTTGCTATTGCAACTTCTTTCTTAGCTGCATTGTTAGCCAAACAGTATTCCTTCCTAGCCTGGTTGGTCTTTTCTATCTCCCACTTTTCCTGCACTCTTCCTTTTTTTGGATGACTTCCTGGACTTGTGCATTCCACCACCAGCTTTCTTTATGTACCTTATTTCCATACCTGGCTTGGCCACATATCTGTTCTGTAGTCCTCAAATATGCTGTTTTGAGGTGCTGCTATTCTTCTTCAATTCCATCTGTTTCCTCCTCTTCTTGGTGTGCTAGAACCCTGTGTATTTCCTTGGACTGTTGTACTTTCTTTCCAGTCAATTTCCAGGTCTTCAGCTTGGTCTCTATTGACCTTAGATCCTTCTACGACCATTGCTTGCAGCTGATTGTGGCAACTGGTGGTTTATGCTGTGGGCTGACTGTTTCACTGGGGATAACTTTGCAATCACTGATTCTACACCTTTCTTTCCTAGGAAAAAGTCTACCAGAGTCGCATGTTGGCCACTCCTGTATGGGATCTTGTGACTGTCTGTCTTTCTGAACCATGTGTTGGCTACTATCAAGTCATTTGCCAGATAGAGGTCTAGAATGGCCTCTCCTTGTTTATTCCTGTTGCCCAACCCATGTGGACTCAGGCGGTCCTCATATCCTGTTCTGTCTGTTCTGATATGTGCATTCAAGCCACCCATTATCAACACCAGTTCATGTTGTCCTGCTTTATCTAGTAGGTCCTCCAAATATTCTATGAATGGACTCCTTTCTTTACTATCACAACCCTGCTGTGGGGCATAGGCTGAAATTATGAATACTGCCTTATCATTACACTGGAGTCTGATTCCCATGAGTCTGTCATTAATTCTGAAGATATCCATCACTGCCTTCTGAAGCCTCTCTCTCATCACAATTCTCATACCATTTCTAGCCTGTCCCCCGACTGAGTAGTAGACTCTGGATCCCAAGCAAAATGTCCTTGCTGCACTGCCCTTTCATCTTGTCTCCTGGATACATAGGATGTCCAGCCTCCTCTGTATCATCATGTCATCCACCTCCAAGCTGCATCCTGTCAGTGAACCTACATTAAGTGTAGCAATTCTAAATTCATGTTTGGCAGGTTGATTGTTTTTTCTTCCAGCTTTCACTCAACAGCTATCCCAGGTAACTCAGGCTGGGCAACTAGACACTGTCCAGCCAGTAGCTTATTGACCCAGCACTGCTTGGCGCACACCCCTCCCACCATTAGCATGGGTCCCTGGTGTAGGTCAGAGTAGGCTGTGTCCTCAACCCACTTATCAGCGGTAACTACCCATGCCCATTTTGGTGACGTTAGTCAACATAACCTAATCACTGAGAACCATATTTTACACTGCCAAGTGGCTAGCCCTGCCATGGCTCACAGTCTGTGATCTGTGTTCTATTTTGAGGATACTGTCCACCACAGTACGTGCCCAAGGTGGTTAGTCTGTACAACTCTTCCCCTTATAGGGCACCATGTAGAGTCTGTGCTGCTGCCCACAGCTCCATTTATTGGTGAGTTTGAGATGGAAACACTCAGCATGTTTTTTCAGAAGTGGGAGGTATCACACAGAAACACAGGGAGAATATGCAAACTCCAAACAGGCATTCGTGAGAGGTCAGGATCGAACCTTGCACGTTGTACATGGGACGTGAAGACTTTAACCATTATGCCAACTGGTCTTGCCATGATATCAATGCCTTGCAATAGAATGAAGGTGGTATTTCTGTTATGAAAATGAATTCTGTGAAAACGGCACCTGGAATTTCTTAAATACTCTTAACTGATGGAGATCACTGAGGTCCAAGACAGATCTGAGGTTGTTGGCCCTCTTGGGAACTAGGAAGAAATGGGACTAGACATATTTTCTTAGATGCTGCTTTGTTCTTGGCAGGATGGTGCTTTTCATTAACAGATCTGAGGCCAGTATCAAATTGCTAACTTTTGGTTTGGTAGTGAAAAGAGAATGCAAGATAAGAGAAATGGGGGCATCCATGTCACAATTTCAACACTCATCTGCCCAAAATCATGGTTTCTCATATAGGCAGATGGAGCAAGAACTGGCCTCCACCTTTTTTTCCTGGAGGGCGGAGCAGAGAGACACAGGCAGCCTGCATCAGTATCACCCCCCCCACACACACACACAGATGATATTTACATTTTATGAAAGGGCATCTTGCAGGATGGGAAGTCAATCTTCCTCAAAACTGCTTCGGCTGGTTTCTGGAGTGGGGGTGGTGTGTACGAAATAGGCCCTGACTGCCATCTTGGAGTATTCAGAGTACACATGCATGGGGGGGTTATAGATACAAAATACATCCAAGCATTCCTGACCTCTTGCTGGAAGCCTCACAACTTGTTTTATGCATTGTTTTAAAAAAACACGTGTGACCTATGAATAAGGTATGCATGAGTCAGACCTTGAAGCCTTCAGCAAAGGTATCCTGTCATACACAGAACTTCCTTTGGGGGTATAAGCCTGCTGAGACTGATCTAATCACTATGTCAGTCACATTATGCATGGACCTGAGTTTACAACAGGCAACTTTCCTCAAAGACTCTAGGAACTGCCCTCAATTCTTCTAGATCTGCCCTTCAGATGAGATGTTAGAATGAGACCCCATATGACTATGTTGGTGATAGTTCTGGTGAAATGACATCATCTGTGTTTTTTTATTTTGAGCAATGAGAAAAGCCCTTAGGCAAAGTAAAACTATGGCTGACATTCTTGGCAGCTTGGTGGAGGTCGTCTTGGGGATGCTAAACAGCAGTGACCATTTCTCAGTATGAGTTCATCATTTGAGGTACCATCCATAACTCTCAATTGTCCAGATTTTCACAGAATGTCTAGATTTTTGCCTCATATTTTTGGTCTGTTCCTCATAAAAGTTGTGGGTTTCTGTCAAATCACTCAAGACTGAAGTCACTAAATAATGACAGACATTTGAGTTTCAGACTTCATATCCTTCAGAAAATGCATGCTAACATAAAGCATGTAATTCTAGCAACTTTATAAGTTTACAACACTAATATTAAAATCTGTCTCTATTTCTGAGCCTTTGTCCCCCATTATTTAAGGCTTTGTCCCGATTTCTTGCACTAAGAGGTTGCGAGGTATGGTACCATCTAGGCATTCAACTCCTAAAGGTGCTTCTTGATCAAGTGCAGATCTTTTAATAATCACTAGACAAAATACAATTTCTGTTGTAAAACTTTTCAGAAGACAGATTTTCAGAGACAGATTCCTGGAGCTCAGAGAATCTGTCCATTTCCTCCTCTTAACCAGGGTTAAAGGAATATGGAAAGCAGCATTGTGTGGTCAACGCCAACATCTCTCTGTTATCTAAAGCAAAGGAATCAGAGTAAGGCCTTTGTCTGCCACTCGAGGTACAGTCTGATGCCTTCAGGGGTTTCTTGCTTTTCTTTCTGTGAGTCTCCTACAGCTATGAAAAGATAAGAACTGAGTGATGAGGAGGATTCTGACTGCTAAAGAAAACAAAATAATTTTTCAAAAATACCTAATGAAAAAGAAGACTGTTTTGAAAAACATCATCACAATCTTGAGCTATTGTTCCACAGTGGGAATGAACTTGTGATCTGAAGTTGGTGCTGCCCTTTTACTAGGGGGTCTGATGACATCAGTGATGATGTCAGTGGGTGGCACTTGCAGACTGCTGAGAAATCTGCTGTTGTAGAGGACCACATGTGGTTAGAAATAGTCCTACATAGTAGGATTCCTGTGAAGACACCTAGAAACAAAATTAAGCATTTCTCATACTGTGTCAGTCTGCAGAAAAACTTAGTCACTTATATCATGTTGTGCCTCTTAATTTAAAGCATGATAGTATGTTTGAGAAGTGAGGTGTACATCATGACTGATGCTACTTGTTCCCTAGGGATTGCTGATTATCTGACAGGTAGCTCCCTATCTCTGCAACTGTGAATTCCATCATCATCATCATCATCATCTTCTTTCGGCTGTTCCCGTTAGGGGTTGCCACAGCAGATCATCTGTTTCCATTTCTTCCTGTCCTCTGCATTTTGCTCTGTCACACCAACCATTTGCATGTCCTCTCTCACCACATCCATAAACCTTATCTTAGGCCTTCCTCTTTTCCTGTTACTTGGCAGCTTCATCCTTAGCATCTTTTTCCCAATATACTCAGCATCCCTCCTCAGCACATGTCCAAACCAATATAATCTTGCCTCTCTGGCTTTGTCTCCAAACCTTCCAACCTTGGCTGACCCTCTAATATACTTATTCCTAATCCTGTACACCCTCGTCACAATGACTGCAAATTCTAACATCTTTAACTCTGCCACATCCAACTCTAACTCCTGCCTTTTTGTCAGTGCCACTGTCTCCAACCCATATAACATAGCTGGTCTCACTACCCTCTTGTAGACCTTCCCTTTCACTCTTACTGGTACTCGTCTGTCACAAATCACTCCTAACACTCTTCTCCATCCTGCCTGTACTCTCTTCTTCACCTCTCTTCCACACTCACCATTACTCTGAACTATTGATCCCAAGTATTTAAACTCATCCACCTTCGCCACCTCTACTCCTTGCATCCTCACCATTCCTCTATCCTTTCTCTCATTCACACACATATATTCTGTCTTAGTCCTGCTGACCTTCATTCCTCTTCTCTCTAGAGCATATCTCCATCTCTCCAGGGTCTCCTCCACCTGTTCCCGACTCTCACTACAGATCACAATGTCATCTGCAAAATCATAGTCCATGGGGACTCCTGCCTGATCTCTTCCGTCAACCTGTCCATCACCATTACAAATAAGAAAGGGCTCAGAGCTGATCCTTGATGTAATCCCACCTCCACCTTAAAATAATCCGTCACTCCCACCGCAGACCTCACCACTGTCACACTACCCTCGTACATATCCTGTACCACTCTTACATACTTCTCTGACACTTCCACAACTTCAAAAATAAAGTCTGACTGCAGGAGATGAAGACCCTTGTGTGACAATGTGAGGTATTGTCAGCTATGCCAGGAGAAGTAGGGCAGTGGATCTGTAACATATGCCAGCACACCTAGCTGGAATTTTGTAAAGAATTATGTCACTTGTATATCACACTGATTTGTACAGATGCTTGTGTTAAAATGTGTATTTGTAAAGCTGCTTGTGTTAAATGTATCAACAGTGTGTTCTGCTTGATAGAAAATAAATATACATGTATATCAGACTGACTGTATTGTAACAGATTAAATGCAAGGATACTGGAACAGAAGAGGTTAATCTCAGTCCAGCTAATTTTGAAAAATAGTAGGAACTTAAATTACTTAATTTAGGCCATAAAGATTGTATCTTACAGTGCTGATTGCAGGTAGAGACAAAATATCTGGGAAAACAAGTACTAGGAAGCCTTCTGTATTGTCTCTAGTAGGCAACTAATTGCTATTCTGGAAGGTGGAAGTGCTTTATGGTTTTATGGCTTCCAGAAGCTGTGACAGATCTTAGCAAGCTCTATGTGTGTGTGTATTATTGACACATATGTGCTAAATCCTGTAAGTTTCTAGCCAAGGGGGTAGCATGGGAACCAGAAGTCAGATGACCAGATGTATGTGATGTAATTCTGTAACCCATCACTAAAATGATGTTTTAATAAAGTCTCAGAGCAGTCTGTTTTTGTAACCTGACAAAGAAGGACCCCACACCTACTTCATCTTGCTTAGTTCTAGTAAGTGAACCAGAGAATAGTAATTCTTTAGATCAGTCAAGAAAATATAGTGAGAATAGTTAAGTACTGTTTTTCTGTATCTGTATGAATCTATTCATCTGTGTTATTTTAATATTTAGTATTTTCATGTTCTTTTATTATTTATTATTACATATATTTAAACGTTTCATTGTGGCTGGTTCTTTAGAGAATATTTTAACTTTTGAGAGTACTCATATCTATTTGAAGACTCTGTGGCCACTCCTGAAAGCCTTACTGCATTGCTCAAACACTATCATTTGTATTGATATTAATTTCACTCAGTATAATTGGATATACTTGTAAGAGCCTTAGAGTAGCTGGCTTTGGAGGTTCTGGTGGCAGTGTAACTACCTTACAGTGTAGAAAAAAGGGGGCATAGCTAGAAAATCTTTGCCAGCCTTTCCCAGGTGTGTGTGCGTGTGTGTGTGTGTGTGTGTGTGTGTGTGTGTGTGTGTGTGTGTGTGTGTGTGTGTGTGTGTGAAAACCACATCTTAAAGAGTGTGTGTGTCTGCTGCTTGGAGTAGGGAGACAATGCACTGGTTTTACAGAGAGGGTGCTGGAGGGCTGGGCTTGGACACTCATCTGAGGACTTAGCTCTACAGCTGTGCCAATGTGGAGTCTTACTGGGGATCTGGAGAGAGAGAGAGACAGACACAAAACATCCCTTGGACTGTGTATGTTCCCTGTGTGCTCTTAAGGGAAACTGTGCTTGATGCAGAGAGCTGCATCTGGAAATACTGTGTGTACCTATTTTTGTTCTAAGTGAATGTGCCTATCCAATGTCAGTGGTGAGGATTCAGGCTCTTTAATTACTAGCCCACAGTGGGGACATCACTCCTTGCATCCAAAGATGTTAGAGGACTGTTCCCACCACACTGCTACAACTTACCTATTCTATCTGCAAGATCACTGCATCTTGGAGTAGTGGCCATACTCTGAGGTACTACAACTTAAAACTTGGTACATCATCTACTTAATAACACTCACAGTCTCAGTATTCTGAGGATTATAGTTAGGGTCCTTAGAATTTTAGCAGGAACCCTATCTTGACTGTTCCTTATCTGACTCCCAATTCACATTTGTACAAGTGATTGCAAACCTCTTGCACATGCATGACTTCTCTTTGTGATGCCCTGGCAACTACTACCCACTGGGTAAGTTCTACCTTCTTGGCCCTTCTGCAGATACAGTGGCTTGGGTCTTCCAGCTGTCTCACTGGAAGGTCCAGCTGATTAACTAATACTTAATAAATCTTTCCTTAATACTAAAAGGTGTCAGCTGCTGTCCTACAGAGCTCCATCCTAGCTCCATTTCTCTTCAGATTGTTTAATAATTGTCTAGAAACCTTTTATGGGATAAGAAGCCCAGCAATGGCAGACTAAATATTTTGCTGCAACAGAAGTCCCTGATAGTTAATTATTAACCTGCATATTACAGTGTTCTTTTTGGTCACATGACATTTAGCTAAAAAAGAACACTATACTTTTAACTTACTAGAAGTCCAACACCATTCAGTTTGGTAGGTACACAGTTTGGGAAAAAGGTTACTTATTATGCATTTGTTTTTGTATACTGAATTGCATCACTGAGTCAAACGCTCATTTTAATGGCAAAAAAACTTCACAATACAAAACAAAAATAAATAAATAAATAAACAAACAAACAAACAAAGAGCCAAGAACAATCTGAAAGTAGCAAATCAATCAAAACATGAAATAACATCTTCTTGAAAGTAGAGCCAAACTCAGATCCTGGAGCTGAAAGATAACATCATCAATCATTGTACATTCATGCTGCACTAAATGGAAGTTGAGGTAAGTGACATTAGATATACCTTTAAAACACATTGATGCAATTGGGATGGACTGACCTGAGAGTACATCAAAACAGTCTAATATCCCAATGGGTAACCACAAAAAAAAAAAATGTTCATAGTATTTCTCATTTTAAACATATGTTTACACAAACATTATAAGAGATACACTACAGTTTTTTTGGCACGGCTATCAGAAGGACTGATTTCATTCAAAGAGTAGTATATTAAATATATACAGCTATTACTAAAGCACTTTTCTTTACACACTAATCAGAAATAACAATTTCATTAGATAAAAAAAAACACTATGGCCCTGGTCAATGGTAAAAATACATCTTCCGTATCATAACAAAATAACAATGTTGTGGTTATCAGAATGTTTCTCAGAGGTAAGTATTTTTGGAGAAGGCAGGGGACAAGTATATGTGCTTTGCACTCATTAATTGCTCTGGCTTCCTGTATGGAATATATAAGATATGACGACTGCCTCCTGCACTAATCAGCACTACTAGAGCTCATATTTTTCCATTATATAATCTTTGGCTTCCTGTCATAACTCAATATTTAACAAGTAGTATGCCCAGATCATCCATTTTATTTTGTTTTATAAAATCTTCATTGTCATGTGCTTATTTGGTGCCAGCAGCCTATGTTAGCTCTATTAGGACTTAACTAGCTTCTCTCGTCGTTGGTTCAGAAATCAGCAAAGGCTCCTGCAGCACTCAGCTGCTTGTTTACCACATAAATCTCTTCCCTTGTGTTTAGTCTTATTCACAACACTGCATAACAGTTTATCAGTTATGTGTATAGCTTCTAGCCATGTTTAACCCTGCTTTTCTAGTGCTTTAAAAGCTGCCAAATACATCTGAGGTTTCCTGCATGGCCTGCCAGGCACAATCTATTCTTATCTAGAATTTTGTATTTCAGGGTATAGTCTTTATTGTACACTCTTTAGCTGATTGTTGCAATTGATTGACTCTCCTCTGATGAAAACCCTTTGGAAATGAGTTCCTTGAGCTCTAAGGTATTGTATGTGATCTGTACAAATAAAATCATAAGCAAATTATTAGAATGCCTGTCTTTGGTAATACAGTGGGATTGGTGACCTACTAAACTAAGGTTCATAAAAAGCTCAGTAAATGCATTAACTGTAATTTAATTCTGTGTGTTTGCTGTCCAGCACAAATATTAACTGTGCCGATTGTAAGATTTCTCCAAGGGCCTTTTTCATACCAGAAAAAAAAAAGGATGAATAGATTTGCAGAGCAGCATGTGGGTGAAAGGCAGCTCAATACAATGGGGAGGTTTAATTCTAAGGCTCATATCACATTTACTCAAGGGTCATTTACTTCTTTGGAGCTTGTTAGTCTGTTTTCTAAATGGTTGATTTATTCATTTTGAAAAACAAGAAATGATAAACTGATAGCTTTCTGTCGATCCCTATAGCCTTTCCTGGTAGTCATTCATAAAGACACTTGTTTCTGATCATATTCCACTCATAACGATGCAGGTCTACTCACATTCCACACTTATGTATTACAAGTCTGTGACCTGCTCATTTAGCAAGAGTGGGTAAGTGTTGCACTAAGTCAAGCTAGAGCCAAGGTGTAGCAAAATATTTTTTTCAAAGGATTTAGACAATTTTTTCAGCCAAGGAAAGGTTACACACTAACCAAGTCACTGGAGGAAGAAAGACCATCATTTTTGTCTCCATCACCTTTATAAAAAACGTAAAAAATGTGAAATAGTGTGTGTGTTAATGTCAGCAGCCGTTGATCTATACAACAAGATGTAGTTGTATTACTGAATGACCAAAATGAAAATAAAAATTATCGATCTTTTAATACACCTCTGTTACCCCTTTCCTTACTTTACTGTTTGGGGACCCTTGGAAGTAAGTTAAAGGGGCAGCTTTAGTCTCCAAATGGGGAGTTATGGGGAGAAACCGCGCTCTAAATTCATTCTTTAAGTGTAAGCCAAGATAACAACACAAATAATGCAGTCTTGGCACCTTCATTATTTGTGCATTTTGTTATTACAACACAAATTCTTCACAGCAAAAGCATTCACAGTGGCATTGGGTTCGTAATACAATGAAACCAGTTGTGGAAACAACTACATGTATTACATGTGTGTTAACCTAACATTTATCTTATACTTAGTGGTATCACATCTTGTACCTTTGGCTAACATTAAAACAGCAGCCTTTTAAAATGAGTACACCTTGCTTCCGAAAGTTGCTAGCATGATCTCTTTTCATTTTGCTGCCTTCTTAACTCACCTCTAAGCTACTGTCTGCTGCAAAGATCAAGGTTTAATATGTATACATTTTGGAGATGGATTGAACTTTTTTAAAATGCAATTTCCTTGCTCTAAATTACATTTTGTTTCATGTACTAACACTGACTTGAGGGGGAATGAAATGCCATAACGAGAACAGCACTCCAGCAGACAGACATGTAAAGGTCTATGCATTTTTTTGACCAGTGTCCTCTACCACACCCCTTACTCAGCTGGTACCTACATTCATTCTCTTATGTGTGCTAAAAAAACTATCCTGATTTAACTGTTCCTGTGAAGAAAGGCTTCTGACAAGTGGGCTAGGCTTACAAAAAAAACTATCCTGATTTAACTGTTCCTGTGAAGAAAGGCTTCTGACAAGTGGGCTAGGCTTACAAAACACAAAATGAGGACCAGAGGAATAGAGGATTTGTCACATACTGATCACAGGGTGGTGGACACACAACTTCCCAATATGCACAATCAAGTAGTGGTGATAATACATGGCACAAGGACTGGTGATAACACATGGCACAAACAGTAGTGATAACACATTGCACAAGCAGTGGTGATAACACATGGCACAAGCAGTAGTGATAACACATTGCACAAGCAGTGGTGATAACACATGGCACAAGCACTAGTGATAACATTGCACAAGCAGTGGTGATCACACATAGCATATGCTTGTCACTGCAGTGCTGCACAGCAGATTAGACACCTGTGTGCTATATCCCAGAAGCTGTTAGTTTAGTCTCCACCAGAAGGCTAAACTATAGCATTGACTTCCACATCCTCATCTCAATAAATGCAGAGCAGGCCAAGGCTACTTGATCCTTTCTTTGTACCCTAACCCCCTCTTAAAGACCTTTGTGGCATAGTAGATGGAAAAAGCAACAAAAATGTCATACAAACTGGGAAGCGGCAACTTGAAACTCTGTTATAAATATGTACAGCTGATAAAGAAAATACTGGTAAAAATGTGGGAAGGTACACTCCTGATGTAGCAGAAGGGATAGGAGAAGAAACACTGACACACTAGTAAAAGTACACAGCTATGATAAAAAGAAATAACTGTAGAAGCTTCAGAAAATTCTACGCTCTGGATTTGACACTACAGGAAATGGCAGAGAAATACCTGGTTATTTCTAGGAAAATTTAGATGTCGAATTAATTAATGAAAGAGGTTTCAACAGAAACTGACAGAAAATAACCTGTGTGTTATCAGAAACAGTTGTTTAATTGGTGAAAGGAGTGACTACAGAGACTGATAGACAAACACCCTTAGTAATTGATGTAGGACATTGTTAAAAAGATGCCATTTATTGACAAAGTGATGGATGAATGTATAGAGACAGAGAAGGAAAACCCTCTTGTGAAAAATTCATTAAAAAAAGAAAGGGAACCCAAACAAACCCCAAGATTTCCATATCTAAGCTTAACAGATCATTAGCCAGAAATATGACTCTAACAGCAGGTACTTAGAGAAACAGACATTGTAAAAGAAAAAGCTGTAAAATTTCCAAAACCAAGAGCAGAAGAAAATCACTATAGGAAATGAATTTTATAGATTGAGAAATACAAAAAGAAAGCAATATTCCTGTATTCTTAGGTGAAGAGGCTAGACTCCCCACCTCACGTCAATGTACTGGTGAAAGTGTTACTGATATGCCAAAATTGCAGATAAGCAATGAACATTTTAAGAAGCAGAAAGAGGGGACAATTCATTAAGCAGGGATAGTGCAAACTTAGCCAGAGAAGGACTGACAGATGAGTGGAGTAATGATGATCGCCTACCAAGAGGCGATCTCTGCTCAACTTACAAAGCCATGTCTGACCCAGCTCTGTTAGAAATGCTACATCTAAAGAAATCCCAATCCCTCCACACCATACGCTCCACAGACTTCAACCTCATTACCACAATCAGGCTGGAGGGACAGGTTCATAACCCAGAGACTGCCCATGCTCTGGAATAGACTTCCCATACATGTTAAGCAGAGCACCTCACTGGCCATCTTCAAGAGAAATCTTCATGAGTGGATGGGAACTAGAAAGTTCACCCCGGGGATCACTCCAGTGGCTCTAGTTGATAGAGGCACTGGGAACTAACGTTGGGCATTATGATGCCAGGGCACTTCTATTGTAAAGGCTCCAGGGCCATTAGCCTAGTACACACCTATGAACTCATATTTTCAGTTAAAGAACTGCTTATTTTATAGGCTGAATAAAGATGAATACTACACCAACAATTAGATTCAAAACATTTTAAGAAAGTTATAATTAAACTCGAACATAGTCGTAATTTATATTCAACATATAAAATATTTAATACCCAATATCTTACGTGTGTGTGTACATATGTATGTATTTTATATATATATATATATATATATGTGTGTGTGTGTGTGTATATATATATATATATATATATATATATATATATATATATATATATATATATATAGACACACACATACACATACACACACACACACACACACACACACACACACACACACACACACACACACACACACACACACACACATATATATATATATATATACATAAATCTACATTTTTTTCTAATTTTTAATGAGCCATACCACAAGATAATACTTACATACTAATTAAATAACTTGACCCAAACACATATACATAATGTTATTACATTAATTACTGTTATTTTTACAATTATTACAGTGGTTTGATACTGATTATATTTGCATTTAAATGTGTTTTTTAAAGGATGATAAACAAGTTAGATCTGGGCCTTTAAATTTTAGAATTTGCGTTATTACTTGATTATCAGCTGACTGTCCTGGGTCATGTGACAAGCACATTTATAATAGCTGTTTTTATTGTATTTTAACCTTCTGAAGAAGTCCATTTCTAAACAGGGATGAATATGTAAAGGTTTTGAGTTTTACAATAAACATTTGCTTTGGAATACCTATGTCTCCTATTTCTAGCCTCACAAATCCTATTCTGGAATTTGTACTGGTTCAATAGTGAGGTTGGATAATTTGGAATATTTTTTCGGTTTGTTTTAGAGATATCCAAAGAAATATTTTCACTGACTGGGGAATGTCATTTATACGAAGGATAATGTACCTAATGCACCAGCTTTGACAATGTTTTACAGTAAAACAATTAAATACTTCAGTGGACCACCCTCAGTAATAAAACTCAGAAGTCTATGCTAAATAAGGCCATGGGACAAGATGTTAAGACCTGGGATCAATTACTTCTCTACCTCCTAGGTTCATAGGTAGTTACTAGGCATGCAGTCCAAAAGAACATTAAGGAGCCTAGCCCAAATTCTCAGCTGTTCTAAGCACTGTCTGCTAAGTAACTTGCTCAAAGTCAGACAGTAGGCAAATGAAGCATGAGGGAATCAAACCCTGTGCCACAGGAAGTAGCGTGTTAGCTGGTCTTAGCCTTAATCATCATCATCAATCCCCTTTTTCTCATTTTTACGTGGGGCTGGGGCTATCATGTCAATTATTGCCATCTCTCTTTATTCAATGCCACTCATGCCTGATTGTTGCAGGTCTTCTCTCACACAATCCATCTACCTCTTTGCTGGATGCTAATTTTCTGTAGGCTTCTTTCTATCTGTCCCAAATCTTCTTCACCAGATTGTCTTCTGCTTTTCTGCACATGCCCAAACCACTGTAATCTTTTTCCTTTGACCTTTTCTGCAGTTAGAGATACTTTGATTTCTGCTCTTATGTCCTCATGTCTTTTTTCTTCTCCATCACCTCTAGCTTCCTCAACTGCTCTGCCTTCACTGCTCAGATTTCTGTACCATACAGTAGTGCTGGTCACACCACTGTTTTGTGCACTTTACTTTTCAGCTTCATTGGCATTCTTCTATCATATTCTACACATGACATTGTACCACTTGGCTGCATCCCTTCTGATTCTAGCTTTGACCTCCTCATTCAGACTTCCCTTCTCCTCAACCACCCCTCTCAGCTACGTGAAGCTGTTAACCTGTTGCACTATTTTCCCTTCTATCTCAAATCTCAGCTTCATCTGCTCTCTCCCATTTGTTGTGATTACAACTGTCTTATCTGAAGTCATTTTCCTCCCAAGTCCCTACAGTTTTGCATTCATTCAACTATCCTTTTCCGAAGTTCTTGCTCAGAGTTGGCTTGCAATGTCACATCATCTACATACAGCAACTTTGTTGATCTCTCCCCTACAACTTGTTTGCTAATGTAGTTCATCAGCAGTATGAACAGCAGTGGGCTCGGAGCTGAACCCTGATGCCCACCCACTCCCACTGGAAACCCCTCTGTGAGACAGAACATTGTTTGTATTTCAGTCATTGGGTTCTTGTATACTGCTCTCACTAATTCTACCAATGTGTATAGGACTTCAAACCACCACAGGACTGCCCAAATTAACTTTCTTGAGACCTTGTCATATGCTTTCTCCAAGTCTAGGAATTCCCAGTTGGACTCTCTCCTCATCTTTAGCTTCTTCTCAACTGTATATACCCCTATAAACACTAGGTCTGCTGTGCTGCATCCTGATCTGAATCCAAACTGCTCATTTCCTATCTTTCTTTCAAATTATTATATATTATTATAGCCTTAACCCTCTGCTCTAATTGCTTACTGTAAGAGGTCCTGGTAATGGCTGGAAATCCACTTCACAACACTTCACTTATCCCATTAAACAAATGATCAGAAGACTTAAAGTAACACACTAACCTAGCTATGCATGCACATGTATGTCCATGCATGTGTGCACATGCACAGATGCACACCCTATATAAATATATACATCATGGGTGCAAGCATATGCATCACACACATACAGACACACCTTATATATTAATATATACTATGAGTATAAGCATATGCATCATACAAACACACACACACACACATGTGCACCCTGTATAAATATATACCAAGGGTGCAAGCATATGCATTATATGCACATATGTCTGCGCACGAGCACAGGCACACACAGACACACACACAAACACATACACACATACACACACACACACACACACACACACACACACACTATACAAGTATATACCATGGGTACAAGCATATGCAGCACAGATATAGACCATTCATATGCACCACAAGGCATAAATGCAGGCTCTGGGGGTGCTTTGCATTGCAGAACCAGTATATATTAAGTACTGCTACATCCCTGGAGCAACAGCAACTGACGCAGACATACTAAACCTCTGGTATTTGGGCAGACTGAGGGCTACCCCTGGCAGGATAACCCAAATGTGATGACTACAACAGTAAAACACGGAGAACATCCAGTATATATTAAGTACTACTACATCCCTTATTACTGCCATGAAAATGCAGTTTTCTGTGCAGGCTGCTCAAACTCAGAAAGGTGCCCTTTCCCCAGAAATGAAGTGGGGATGGAGCTGGTGTGTAAGCTAAGCTGCCATAGAAGACTGTGTGTCCTGTGTAGATTGTGTATGGAGGCTTTAAAACAATCATTTGTTTGCTTATGTGTTTTTTCCATTAGTAGTTTAGGACTGCAACATCTTACTTTGGTATCAATACTGTGGCTCTGTTAGACATTCCATGGGTTACTCATTCATGTATTTCATTAATACACACACCTATAAACAAGCATGTACACAGACATATTGCATACATGAATGCAGCACATGTGGTATATACATACAGCATGTATACACAGGTGCTCAAACAACATACACACACAAAAAACACTCACATATACATATACACATACGTGCACACAGACATATTCACATGCATACTCACCACATACATGTATGTATCACATGTAGTATATACAAATACCATGTATGCAGAGATGCTGAAATAACACACACATATATGCATGAATATGTGTGTGCATATACACCTGCACATGCACAGTCGCATAAACACAAACTGTGTACATGTACACAGCACATGTAATACATAAATAC
This sequence comes from Protopterus annectens, assembly GCF_019279795.1. Taxonomy (NCBI): domain Eukaryota; kingdom Metazoa; phylum Chordata; order Ceratodontiformes; family Protopteridae; genus Protopterus; species Protopterus annectens. The sequence continues at coordinate 323,834,400 of NC_056747.1, read as the reverse complement.
ACCATGTAAACATTGATACTCAAATGATAACACACACAGAAACACACATAAATACACCTTTGCGCACACATGCACACACATACACACACACACAAGCATGTGTTTGCACATTGCACACATGCAGAATAGACGAAAGAGGAGGGTTTGGCCTGTGATAATAAACAGTAATATACCTCAAAATGACTGCAGTCCAGGAAAATAGTTCTCCGAGTTAAAACCTGACAACACCACTTCATTTTCAGTAAATATTAATCTTAGTTAGGTGAAGCCATGGTGGTGCAGCGGTAAGTGTTGTCAACTCACAGCAAGAGGTTCTCCCATTCGATTCTTGGCTGGAGCGCCTTCTGTGTGGAGTCTGCATGCCCTCCCCGTGGTCAAGTGATGTTAAAGACATGCAGGTAGGTGCGAGTGTGAATGGGTGTGCCTTTATTGAATGGAGTCGGGCTGCAACTCGGCACCGTAAAAATCCACTGCCAATCATGAGCGGACCGGAGTTCCGCTGTGGCGACCCCTAACCGGGAAAAGCCAAAAGTCTTTTATTAATCTTAGTTAAGTGCTTTCGTCTCCCTAGGGAGACTTTTTTTTCCTGGGTTGTGGTCATTTTGAGGTATGATACTGGCTATTGGTTTCTTCACACCTTGGCTTCTACAACAGTCATTTGGTAACTAGGGATATCCCTTTTGCTTGCAAGAAGACAGATCATAGAGTAATGTGCATTAAGAAAGATTTTGAAAAGCTGCAGACATGTCTGTTCTTAAGGGGTCATTTGTATATATTCCATGGGCATTCACAACAGGACGTTTAAGGTACTAAATGGCAAGGGCTGTAGCTTGTGAGGTCTTTCTTGCAATTTCTACATCATTTAAACCTGAGGATATGTGAGTAAAAACAGTACAAATAATTTGTTTATTTCTTTTGTTACAAAACATTTGAGGAAATTAACAGAAAATGATCCTTCCTCTAGAGCATAAGTTCTCAGATTTTTTTTACACTGAGCCTCCTTCAAATCACAGACTAATCCTTTAGCCTCATCTAGATACCAAAAGTGCTGTGGGCCTTCCCATACAAAAAGAAATAAGTTGCACTGTATAGGAGAGCCCCCCCCCCCCCACACACACCTCCTCCAAGCACATAAACACTTAAAATAATTAAGAATTGTTCTAGTACATTATTCCTTCACTACTGCAATAACAACAAATAATGCACATTCACTGACTGCTGTCCTCGTGCACTTAGCTAGACACCACAAAAAATTAATACTGGTTAGTAACATTTTAAATATACAGCGTTTTAGGACTTCCTTAGGATTCCCCTAAAAGAGGCCTGGACTTCCCCATGAAAGATGACTTCACCATTTGCAATACTATTTACATCAGGTCAGCCTTAGGTTAGAAAGGCCTTGAACTTAGTCAGAGGCCTTCAGCCTGCAGTTAAAGTGATTTCCTTACCGTATATGACTGTGGGGTGATGGTGGCATGTCATGGTGGTGATGATGGTGATGTTGCCATGTTGTCACTGGACTTTGCTGGAGGCCTCCAGCATGAACAAATCCAGGGTGTGAAGAAATATCAAGATGTGGGTACTCTGGAAATAACAGAACAGATGTAAAGTTTTAACAAAGAAATGACTCCAATGGTCTTTGCTTTGAATTACTGAACTTGATGTTGCAGGTTGCAACTAATATCATGGGAGAAAAACATCAGATCTACTGCTGTTTCTACCATATTTTTGATTTTGACTCATGTAGTTCCTGTAATATCCAACAGACTGTTAGCAGTGATGAAAGGGATTATTCAGCATTAGATTTTGTTTAAAAAGCAATGTTTACCTGAGGAATCTCCATGTTACACAATAAAACACCTATCTGAATAATATAAAGCAAAATATATTTTACTCAGAAAATTCTTTAGATTTTTAACACACACATTAAAATCGCATTAGCCTAAGTATGTGAGAAAACACAGCATGTAAATGTGAAATAGACCAGGGTGTGAATGACAGACAACATTTTCCTGAAGTCCTTTAATTTATGTACATTAAGATAATTATATTATCTAAAATGATGGAAATATTAGACACATCAGTTATATATCTATTTTAAAACCAGTTGGACGTTCAGATAATCTCATCAAAATTGTGTGTGTGTGTGTGTGTGCGCGCGCGCGTGTGTGTTTTCACCTATCTAACTGCAATCTCTACATGTAAATACCTCACTGCTGAACATTACATTTATCAGTAGAATGTACTGTTATACCACATTTTTGTAGCACAAACCTTGTTGTTCTCAGAGAAACTGAATGAAAAGTACAACACAACAGAATGCATGTTTGAGCTTTCAGAAATGAAACAGACAGGGGCCAAAGTATTGAAACAAAACATGCATAATCATTTAAATTTTCATTCTTGTACACCCTGCTGTGTCTGCATTAGGTAAAAAAATGAATAAAAAAATGTACTGAAAAAAATACTGAATACAACTAGTAATATAGGTTTTGTGAGTTTGTCTTTTCTTTATTTAGGCAGCTTCATAACAAATTAAGAAAGAAACAAAAAAAAACATTGCTAGACATGTATACCCTTAAATGTATACCCTACCATTTCTGCCACAACCAGTTTCAACTGTTTAATGACACCACTGAAAACTCTATTTTTTATTATATAGAGTATCCTGACTATCCTCTAAGCCAAATAAACCATACACCAGCCATAATAACTCAGTCTTACCAATTTCCCTATCACTCTTCCTTCTGTAAAACCATATACTTGATGATACAGATATAGCTAAAGATCTACCATAAAACGTTCCTGGTTTGATTCTCATCTTGGAGACCTTTGGTGCGGAGTCTGCATGTCCTCCCTGTGTTCATGTTGGTTTCCTCTGGGTGCTCTGGTTTTCTCCTGGGTCTACTTTGCATACCCAAAATACCACATAACCAAAGACCAGCTGACACAGTAGAGAACACCGAAACTCCACACCTGGGTAGGTTGTAGATGATGTGGTGTGTTCTCCATGAGCTTTTGGCCCAGTGGTTACTCAGCCTGGGAAACTTTTCAACTATGTGGATGTTTGCTTATTTTGTGTTTTGGCATTCTTGCCCTAGTCATCTGGTCTTCAGTTACGTGGTATGTCGGGTATCGATAGGCAGAAAGATAGATAGATAGATAGATAGATAGATAGATAGATAGATAGAGAGATAGATAGATAGACAGATATATATATATATATATATATATATATATATATATGGCCCAAGGGCTTAAGTAAGCCTAGCCAACAAGGTTCCATGGCTTACATCACCCAATAAAGTTATTTTCCTGTGCCCCTGTTGAGAAGAGCCACAGAAGTGATCCCTGGGGTGTATTTCCTATTTCCTATCCCTTTATCAAGATTTTTCTTGATGAGTGCTAATGAGGAACTTTGCATGACATAGATGGGTAGCTTGTTCCAGAGTATGAGAAGTCTCTGGGACAAGGAATCTATCCCTCCAGCATGTCCTGTTTATTGTGGTGACAAGGTTTAGGTCCCTAGAGTGTGCAGCTCGGAGGGATTGGGATTTCTTTATGTGTAGCATGTCCAACAGCTCTGGGTTTGACACATGTTATATGTTAGGCAGAGATAACCTCAGACTAGGCAATATGCTATGGA
>NC_056747.1:323675754-323825754 GCF_019279795.1 Protopterus annectens | reverse complement strand
AATGAATCCAAAATCACAGTCTTATTAACTAACCAATTGATATGCTTTGTGAATTAAAAACAGAAAGTTACAAATGACTTATCCAGAATGTGTATATATATATATATATATATATATATATATATATATATATATATATATATATTTATATACTATTAGTAAATAAATAACTAAATATTTACAATAAAAGTTTACAATAAATGTGGACGCAAAATAAATATGTGTATTGGTTTTCATATAAATGAGTGATGGAAGCATTCATTAATTGATTCTGAAGAGGTCTCCGGTGGGGAGACGAAAGCGCAAAATCTTGTTTTGTTTTATGGTAATAAAAGGTTTTTGAATGGCTTTGAATGACTTGGAATGGAATTATTGGTGGTACCCACAGTGCAGGAAGACTGCCTTTATTGAACCGTTCTGCTTTGAGTATTTTTGGTAGGGAAAAGTCAGGTTAGGCAGCATAGGATGGTGGTTTGTAGGATGACATTGGTGATCAAGAAGAGGAGGATAAGTGAGGGCAGCACCAAGGATCAAATGGTGGAAATTGAAAAAGGGTAATTGTGAGGTGATTTTCAGGGAAGAGTTAAGACAGGCACTGGGTGGCAGTGAAGAGTTACCGAACAGCTGGGTAAATACAGCAGAGCTAATAAGAAAGATGACTAGAAAGGTGCTTGGTGTGACATCTAGAAAGAGGAAGGAGGACAAGGAGACCTGGTGGTGGAATGAAGAAGTACAGGAGAGTATACAGAGAAAGAGGTTGGCGAAGAAGAAGTGGGATTGTCAAAGAGATGAATAAAGTAGACAAGAGTATAAGGAGATGAGGTGCATGGCAAAGAGAGAGGGGTGGCAAAGGCTAAGGATAAGGCGTATGAAGAGTTGTATAAAAGGTTGGACACTAAGGAGGGAGAAAAGGACCTGTACTGATTGGCTAGACAGAGGGACCGAGGTAGTAAAGGTGTGCAGCAGGTAAGGGTGATAAAGGATAATGAGGGAAACATACTCACAAGCAAAGAGTGTGTGTTGAGGAGATGGAAAGAGTACTTTGAGGGGTTGATGAATGAAGAGAATGAGAGGGAGAGAAGGTTGGATGATGTGCGGATAGTGAATCATGAAGTGCAGTGGATTAGCAAGGAGAAAGTAAGGATAGCTATGAAGAGGATGAAGAACAGAAAGGCTGTTTGTCCAGATGACATTCCTGTGAAAGCATGGAGGTGTTTAGGTGAAATGGCAGTGGAGTTTTTAACTAGATTGTTTAATGAAATCTTGGAAAGTGAGAGGATGTCTGAGGAATGGAGTAAAAGTGTTTTTAAGAATAAGGGTGATGTGCAGAGCTGTAGTAACTACAGAGGGATTAAACTGATCAGTCACAGCATGAAGTTATGGGAAAGAGTAGTGGAAGCTATGTTAAGAAGGGAGGTGATGATTAGTGATCAGCAGTATGGTTTCATGCCAGGAAAGAGGACTACAGATGCGATGTTTGCTCTGAGAGTGTTGATGGAGAAGTACAGAGAAGGTCAGGAGGAGTTGCATTGTGTCTTTGTGGATTTAGAGAAAGCATATGACAGGGTGCCTAGAGAGGAATTGTGGTATTGTATGAGGAAGTCGGGAGTGTCAGACAAGTATGTAAGAGTGGTACAGGATATGTACAAGGGTAGTGTGACAGCGGTGAGGTCTGTGGTGGGAGTGATGGATGCGTGGAGGTGGGATTACATCAAGGATCAGATCTGAGCCCTTTCTTATTTGCAATGGTGATGGACAGGTTGGCAGACGAGATTGGACAGGAGTCCTGTGGACTATGATGTTTGCAGATGACATTGTGATTCTCTAGTGAGAGTAGGGAACAGGTGGATTAGACCCTGGAGAGGTGGAGATATGCTCTAGAGAGAAGAGGAATGAAGGTCAGCAGGACTAAGACAGAATATATGTGTGTGAATGAGAGGGAGGATAGAGGAATGGTGAGGATGCAGGGAGTAGAGGTGGCAAAGGTGGATGAGTTTAAATACTTGCGATCAACAGTTCAGAGTAATGGTGAGTGTGGAAGAGAGGTAAAGAAGAGAGCACAGGCAGGATGGAGTGGGTGGAGAAGAATGTCAGGAGTGATTTGTGACAGACGAGTACCAGTAAGAGTGAAAGGGAAGGTCTACAAGAGGGTAGTGAGACCAGCTATGTTATATGGGTTGGAGACAGTGGCATTGACAAAAAAGCAGGAGTCAGAGCTTGATGTGGCAGAGCTGAAGATGGTAAGATTTGTACCGGGTGTGACGAGGATGGACAGGATTAGGAATAAGTATATTAGAGGGTCAGCCCAGGTTGGAAGGTTTGGAGACAAGGCCAGAGAGGCAAGATTACGTTGATTTGGACATGTGCTGAGGAGGGATACAGAGTATATTGGGAAAAAGATGCTAAAGATGAAGCTGCCAGGTAACAGGAAAAGAGGGAGGCCTAAGATAAGGTTTATGGATGTGGTGAGAGAGGACATGTAGGTGGCTGGTGTGACAGAGCAAGATGCAGAGGACAGGAAGAAATGGAAACAGTTGATCTGCTGTGGCGACCCCTAATGGGAGGAGCTGAAAGAAGAAGAAGGAGATACCTACATTAATTACATTTACAATGCAGCCAGAACATACTACACAAAACAGTAGTTAAAATAAGGTCAGCAGTAAAAATGAAAAATAATCATAATAAACTGATGGTCTATAGACAGCATGACATCAGTACGCAGTTTTGTAGTCCTTAGTGTGACTGTATTAGTAATATTAGATTAAGAGCTGCAAAACTGTGAAGTAATGTCACACCGTCTACATGCCATCAGTATGTTATAATTTTCCATTTATATCTATAGATATATATATATATATATATATATATATATATATATATATATATATATATATATATATATGGGTCTACTTCGTTTTGCTGAATCTCATTTCACTGAATTTCATTTCGCCCTGACCACTTCACTGAAAATTCAAATTACTGAAAACTCATTTCACTGAATCTCATTTCACTGAACTGCAGTTAGTATATATGGCACTGTGTAGAGTACTGTAAGGCAATTAAAATGTATATGCCCATTTCCCCACTGTAGTGTGATTCTGGAGTTAGTATATATAGTTGGGGGTGTGGGAGGCACAGCCCCCAACATTGGGTGGTGTGGGATGAGTAGCCCCTCACTTAGTTTGAGTAGCTATTGTCTTCTGGAGAGAGTTAGTAATTGGTGTTGCAATTATGCATGTCTATTGTTTAAAATGTATGGTTTTGAAGTTTTTGGTAAAATACAATATAAAACAAACATGGTGGGGGGCTATGCCCCTCAGACCCCCCCCCCCCAATGTGGGGGGCTATGCCCCCCACATACCCCTGCTGTATATACTAATTCCAGGATCGCACTACAGTGTGGAAAAGGGTATATGCCTTTCACTTGCCTTGCAGTACGCTACACAGTGCCATATATACTAAGTTCAGTTCAGTGAAATGAATTTTCAGTAATTTGTGTTTTCAGTGTAGTGGTCGGGGTGAAATGAAATTCACTGAAATGAGAGTCAATGAAACAAAGTAGACCCATATATATATATATATATATATATATATATATATATATATATATATATATACATACACACACACACATACACACACACACACACACACACACACACACACACACACACACATATATATATATATATATATATATAGGGGTCTAAGTCAGAAGATCAAAAGGTAAAAAGACTGAAAATCAAAATATCTTAAAGCTCAAAATATCAAACATATTTTTAATGCAGGGAGAAGCCCCCCTGCACCACTCATGTGGTAATTTTACATACCAACTCCAAGATCATACAACACTGGAGAAAGGGCAAATTCCATTTTCAATATTTTAAGTTTTAGCTATTTTGATTTTCAGTCTTTGAGCTTTCTAAGGGGACCCGTATATATTATATATATATATATATATATATATATATATATATATTTATATATATATATATATATATATATATATTTTTTTTTTTTCACTTCACAAAACCGATTTTCCGAAAGATCGAATTTCATATGGCCAAGACCATATGATCAAACTTTCGGAACCTCGACATTGTAAAATAAATCCACAAAAACAAAAAGAAAAATGTTCTCACCATTATTGCAGGGGGCCAAGCCCTCTTGTACCCCCCACACCCCCGCTACTTAAATATACCAACTCCAAGATCGGACTACAGTAAGGAAAAGGGAAATCTCCCATTCCGCACTGTATGCAGATCTCCGTTCACAATGTCGAGATTCAGAAAATTCAATCATATGGTCTTGGCCATATGAAATTCAATCTTTTGGAAATTCGGCATTGTGAAGTGTTCACATATCTCTCTCTCTCTCTCTCTCTATATATATATATATATATATATCTATATATATTTACACACATTTTATATCTATAAATTTAATCATATTTAGAGGGTTTCAGAAGGGCTCAGCTGATTTGATTTACTAATTACAGGATGTAATTGTATAAACAAGTGAAAACTATATGACTTGCTCTGTGAAAGTCTTTGTAATTGTTGGTAAAAATGAAAGCACTTAAATGTCCTTAGTCTTGGACATCCTTTTTGGTTTGTAGAAGTGAAAAGATTAAAGCTGCATGTAGGAAGTCTCAAGGCACCAAATTATGGCAGAATCAGGATGAAGCCTATAGACAATCCTGTACTGAAAAAATCCAATAAGACAGAACTAGGGTTATTACTAGTCTCCACTACAAGGATACAACATGACATCTTTTTGTGATCACTGTGAGAAACAGGTTCTTATAGGGTGTCCATTGAAGACAGGAGTAAGGATTCAAGGCAAGAAATTTATAGAATGGACTGGATGCCTACAAAGACTGAAGATCAAGGTCAGAGTGGTTGGGGAGGGGAGCTCCACTATGACGGATCTGCTGTGAGTAGTGGGACAGCTAAAAAATACAGAGCTAAAGCCACTTGGGAGTTATTGCGAACCACAGATAAGAAAACATAACAAGGGTGAACTGTTTTATATATAAAACTTTAAAATAAGTACTGTAGCCTTCAAATTTATTTTGTTTGCATAAATGCTCTATATGAGTTGTATTGAAATAGTTTTATTTTTTAAGTCTGCAGCAAAAAGTATTTTAAAAGAAAAGTGGATTGTCTCATCTCTGAAAAAATACAACATGTTGAAGAATGTGCTTAAAATGCAAGGTTTCTTTTAGCGAATAATCCCCTGAATACAACAATACTCAGAAATTACACATTAGCATTTAACTAAACATACCCATCAAAGCACTGTTTATAAAATTCAATAAACCTAATTTCTGAAAAGACTGAATAAATGTATTCACATAACAATACCATCCAACTGTTTTTCAATCTTTTTTCTTTAAATGTTGTCTTTAATGTCTTAATAGCTTTCTCTAAAAGTATATCTATCTCCATTTGCACTTTATTCCCTATCCCTCTGCTCTTTTCTTTAATTTAAATCTACACAGCATAATCTAACTTCTAACGCTTTGATTAATTTCACCATCTACAATCTATTTCTGTTAAAATCACAATATCAGCATAAACAAAAAGAGAAAAAAAATAGAATTGTTACCCCTTCCTTTTACTTCTCATGCAAGCCCTTAACATTCCTTTGACCTGTAAACAAACTAAAATCATCACTCCATAAAAATATCTTCAGCTCAATGGCATCCCTGCCTAAACAGTTTGTCTATTTTCATTTTATCTATTGCTCATCAATTTAACGATACATTTACCCAAGGTATATCACACATTATTTTAAAATGTATTTAATCACATTGCTAAAACAATGTAAAATATGTCAGTCTTGTCAAATATTCATAAGCCTTGTTTACTTGTTTTATTAATATGTATTTTTTTTACTGTGGTAGTGTACTGATCTGAACGGAACATATGAAAGCACAGCCTGGGACATTTATATCACAAGCTGATACTTCACACCCTGTTTTTAGTTTACTGTAACTTCAACAACTTTTAACCAAAATCAAGAACTGTCTGACTCCTTTACCATATACATGCTGTGAAGCAGTAAATACTTCGTTTAAACCCTTCATCAACCTCATCTGCAAAATTTTTCAAAAACATTTAGAATCCATGTTACACAAACAAATATGCCTCCTTGTTTATACAATGCTTTTCTCATTTTTGCCCCCCAAAACGTATTCACTATTTTTTACTATCTTCTCATCTTTAACCCTTCCCTTAACCATTCAATCAACATAGTTACAGAACTGATTATCTCATTCTCTTAAATCTTTATAACATCTACACCCCATCTCATTGTTTCCATATACACTGTTCCTCAATGTGGAGCAGAGTGCTTCTGCCCCAGGTGCTAGCTGTTAGGGGGTGAGATTGGCAGGTGCCAATGGCACATTAATTCATTAAGTTACAACAATATTGTAGCTTCATAAATAAAACCTGATACTGCATTTGCAGTCACAGCAAATGCTCTAAGCAGGTGAGTAAGTGTGTGTTATTAAATATATCAAGGTGCTTGTCACAATTGTAGAATTAAGTAATAACCCACGCCTGGGTGTGGGTAATGCTGGATTTACCCACGGTTGGCGTGGTTTGGTCACGAGGGTGAAGCCTGAGTGGCCAAAGACAACTGTGGGTAAATCCAGCATTACTCACACCCAGAAGTGGGTTATTGCTATTATACAATGACATTATTTAAGAAAAAATAAACTTACTTTTCTTAAATAATGGCATTGTATAATGCCTCCTTGCCACCCTTTCACAGCTGTCCGGTATTCTGGAGCAGTTCTGATGTACTATGCATGCATATGCTTATGCAGTACATCAGAGCTGTGTGTAGAAAAAGCAACGGAGAAAGGAAGATCTCCGTTGCTTTTTAAAAGTGTCTCGCTATGTTAAATGTGTTTAACATAGCGAGATAGCTTAAAAAAAGCAACAGAGATCTTCCTTTCTCCGTTGCTTTTTTTAAAGCTGTCTCACTATGTTAAACAAGTTTAACAGTGAGACAGCTTTAAAAAAAGCAACGGAGAAAGGAAGATCTCTGTTGCTTTTTTTAAAGTTGTCTCGCTATGTTAAACTCATTTAGCATAGTGAGACAGCTTTAAAAAAAGCAACGGAGAAAGGAAGATCTCCGTTGCTTTTTTTTAAGCTATCTCACTATGTTAAACACATTTAACATAGCGAGATAACAGCAACGGAGCTCTTCAGTTCTCCGTTGCTGTTCAACACATACAAAAAAAAAAAAAAAAAAGACTTATACTAATGGAAAAAGTCCGGGCGACCGGACCTTTTTCCATTAGTATAAGTCTGATTTACAATGGACACGCTGACCAATCAGCGTGCACGTTTTAGAATATTAATGGGGGTTTGTTGTATAATGCAGTATGCATTAGTTACAGAGGTGTAGGAGTGCAGAAGAGATTTTGGGAAGACCTTTCTTTCTTTTTACATTTCTGCTGCTACCATTAATTAAACCTAGCATATCAATAAACTCATTTAATTTTATATTTTCTTTTTGACTTCTCTTTTAACTTTATCACTAACAGGTTTTACATCCTGAGATACTTGTTCTTTATTTTTTCTTTATAAACCTAAAGTAAATATATCTAAAAGCTACTTCCATTATTTCAGTCCACCTATATTTTTATTACCTCCATCATCACTCAAACATTTAATCCAATTCTCTTCCCTTCTTACAAATTTCTGAAATAATGGAGTTACTTCCTCTTTTTCCATATCTTTTTATACAGTTCTCATTTCTTTTTTTAACACTATGATATCCCTTGTCCATACCTTAGTATTATCATGTTCAAAACAATAACCTTGTTATCACTAAATAAAATAGCTAATCCTAAACACTTATCTACATAATTCATATGTTTTATGTACACTTGTGAGTGACAGACATCCATATAAAATCCTATGGTGATGGCAGAGCAGGGAAATGAAGCAGACAGAACGAGGCAGCACTTTTACCTCTAGGACTTCCCCTTTGCTGATACTGCCATGTGAGTACAGTAGAAATAATTAACTACAGATGTGAAATCACACTGGGCCACACTCATTGCAGGTTAATGGGCTTAACGAGGAAAATCAGAAGAACACGGATATTGACAGCTAAGGCAAATACATATTTATCTGCCGTATTTTAAGAAGTTGAGCGTGAAATATTTTTAAAACCATTCAAAAAATTTTAGACTAAATGGTAAATACATCCTACCTATAAGTGACTTGTAATAAATTATCTTTTGAAATATTAAAAGTCAAAATGCCATTTATTATAGTTACCAATATGGATTTCAAATTGAAATGTATATTCTATAATGTATTTCATTCTGGGAGTTTTAACACCTTTCCATTTATGGTAGGTAAACAATGTAGAATCCTAAGTATTTGCTATGTAACTTCAAACACATTGAAGAATTCTACCTAATCCTATAAAAGTGTAATATGACCATACAGATTTACATTTAGAATAAAATTACTTCGGCCAGACTGTTTGCCTGAATAGCTCAGTTTGCTGGCATGTGGCTATACCCGTCTGGAGGGTGGCCTAATGGTTAAGGTGTTTGCCTTACAAACACAAGGTACAGGATTTGAATCTCACAGGGGATAACTGGCTAGGCTTAAAATGGCTCACAAGGGCAGTTAGCCTAGTACTAACCTATGAACATATGTAGTATTACGGATTTGTTCACCTACTTGTGTTATTCATGATATAGTGTAAATTGTTTTAAAGGGACAAACAGTTCTTATATAAACATGAGGGAATATGCTCATATAACAACACTGCCTGATGGTTGTATGTGTGTTCAATCTCCTGTACTGGACTGCGAAGATAGGAAGTATGATTGAACTTGACATTCCTCCCCTGCCAAAATAAGGAATAACTGGACCTGTGGTATAATAGACACGGAGTGGGAGCTGTTTTGTAGATGAATGCTAATGACAACAGCAAGGCAGTAACAGTTGTCACCTAATTTATGGTACTAAATCACGCACTTTGCAATTTACCACACATTTTGAACTCACCAACAAATCAAACAGAATAACTTACAACCTGCAAACAAGGTAGGCCTATGATAGACTTAGATCACAAAGAATGTGGACTCACCTACTTTACAGATGTCTCTATGCATATCCACATTTTCAATCTAGTCTGGAAGGAACTGCATTAGTCATAATCATTTTTTTTTCAAGTAAGAAGGTGTGAGACTATCTATGGTCATGACCTCTAGGTTCAGCATGAACTATGAAACTTTTTTTCATTTTCAGAGCTATTGACAAGACAAAACAAGCTAGATTTGTTTCGCCCGGGTAGCTCCGGGGACATGGTTTGCAGTATTGGTGCTATGTTTAGGAACACCAGAATTGTAATCATTCTTTTCATTCAAAGGTTATATGTGGCTGTAAATATGGAGGGCATCTGCATGTTGCAGGGATAATGTATTCCAAATCTGATAATTTAAAGACCAGGTAAGGGATACACCCCGTGGGAAAGGCACGGTAAAGAGCAAGACAATAGCAAGAACAGTAGGGCATTGGGTATCATTAAACATAAAAAGTTACAGTAACAACTGAATTCATTGCAGAGTAGATTACAGGGGAAGCATTCAATCAAGTCCCTTAAGAGTTACTTAGTAAATCTGAGCCTTCATTCACATTTTGAACAGCTAGGTTTGCCTGTTCCTCTCAGGAAAATATGATGAAACAAAATACATACAAAAGTAAGAATAGGTAGATCTTAAAAATACTCGCACCTTCTGACAGGTGCTGTTTATCTAGGTCTAAAATAAGAGTTTTGACTCCATCAAACATTCTCTGCTGCCCCCATAACTAACACAGGGTTTAATGACTGCCCTTATGGTTTAATTATCACTTCAAGATTAATTGCTGTCAAACTAGATAAAATGTTCTCTCATTCAAGTAGTAAAAGGTCATCTGTCCATGCAAAGATATGTACTAGGTTCTGTCTTTTGTCCCTTGTGCATCAACTTGGCATCACATGATCTACCAAAATGGAAATTAATTCTCTACCTTAAAGTCCTTTTAATGCTAAGATGGATAAAGTATTAGACCTGGTTCAGAGAACACTACCGCTGCTCTTCCAACTCACGTTCTTACAGTTTACAGATAACTCAGTTTTTTTTTAACCCTGACAAGACCAAAGGAATTCTCTCTCGCAGACCAGGGAAGGATAACAAAATCTTCCCCATTCCATGTCACAAATCCTTCAGAAATACATATTAGTCTTGTCTCTTCTTTCAAATATCAAAGGGTTCTGGCTAGATTCCACACACACTGTTACACTATATACAGAAAAGCAGTAAACAATGTAGCCAGTGGGTCAGAATGTGTTATAAAGTTACATACTTACTAATTACGGACTGCCACTCCTCAAAAGCTAGACCACTTTATATCAAAACTGATGTATGTCTTCCACCTAATGATACTTGCCTCTTTATGACTCATCTCCTATAAAAACACTCCTTTCATTACACTTACAGGCCCAAATCAAAAGCTTTGTCACATTCTTTCAAATGCCAGCTGTGTATATGAAATGCATATGACAATCCTGCTGTTTAAAACCATTATCTGCATATTCCTCTTTGAACACTACTGCTTTACAAGGAAAATGTTAATAAAAATGTATTACCAACTTTTACAATCTCACAGTAAATGAGCATATACATCAGTGAGGCTAGTGCATGTTATACTCGATCCATCACAGAATGATCTTTTTTCAAAAATAGCCCTTGCAGAATGGAACACTAGTGTCTCTCGTATCAGAAACATTATCTGATATTTCCATCTTCAGAACTCAATTTCTAAATTATCGGATCTGTAATCCTGCAACTGTTTTGATGATGGTCAAATACACTTCATCTCCAATCTTACTACCAAGTGCATATTTTAAATCCTTTGCAAATTTGTAACTACATAGCAAAGATATTCCTTTCTGTTTAACTTTTCATGCTCTGTTTGAACCAGTAAGATTACTACACTATACACTTAGCTAGAAAATATATCTAGACTTGTAACATTGGTAGTTTCACAATACAGTTGTTCATATTTATTTTCAGGTATACTGTACTTTGTTGTGCTGTGTACTATGGACTTTTCCTTCACTCTGCTAAATGTTTACATACTGTGATGTGTAATCCCATATTATTACATGGACATTTAAGTTTCAGGTATACCATGCTTAATCACAGTGTTATTTATTATTGCCTTTTCATTTATTTTTATTTAATTTATTTGCAGTTTGTTTGCCAGGATAGTCCATTGGGCCACAAGGAGCCCATTTTCAATGGTGTCCTGGGGAGAAAAGCTCCAGAAAAATACAAATATATAGTACACATTGCACATACACATTACAGATTATCACATTGGAATACAAAGTAAAAATGATAAAAAAAGTTAACAATGATAGAATACATCCGTATAGTTCATTAAACAGCAATAAAAACTTTTTTTTTTTTTACAAAAGTAGCAGCATAGGGTAACTGTTAAGCAGTTGGTCAAATAGTTCTATAGAGCTGTGGAACTATAGGAGGCAGTGATGGCGTATTTAGTTCTAGGAGAGTAGGAAGTGGTATTAGAAGGATTAGGTAGGATGGGAACAGGAGCACTTCCATTGCGAAGTTAGGTGTGAGTGCAGCAAGGTTTTAAATGAGGAGAGACTGCTGGTGATGCGGATAGGAGATGCTAGAGAATTCCAGAGGCGTGCAAGAGAGAAGGACATTAGGTGATTCGCAGCTGGACGCGTGGGTTTGTGCAATTTAATTAGTTTTTGGAAATTAGATCTTAGAAGTCGTTCTGTTTCATGCATTTCAAAAGTAGTGGCTAGGGAGGGACAAAGAGAGGGGTTGTAAATGAGTTTGTGTGCTTGGATGAGTTGGGTATAAGTGAGGAGGTTAGGTAGCTCAAGCCAGTTTAGTTGGTGAAGAGAATTACAATGGTGAGAAATGGCTCTGTGACCTGCCTCGATTTTTGATATCTTGTTATAGCAAGACGAGACTTTTGTTTTGAGGGAGGATTGTAAGTTGGCGAGGATAGATGCATCACATAGGAAGGATGGGATGAGATAAGTACTGGCTAGTATGAGCCTGGTGGAAGGAGAGATATAGCGATTATGGTGGTATAGCATATTAATTTTTTTGTGTTTTTTTTTTTTTTTATATATTTACTTGTAAATGTTTGTCGAATTTCAGTTGATCTATGAGTACTCCTAGTAGTTTAGTGTCAGACTATTTCTAGGGGACTAATGTTTTTGCTGGTGATTATAAATGAGTGTTTATCTAGGGAGGAGGTTTTGGAGGCAGTGAATAACATAAGTTTAGTTTCGGTTGCATTAAGAGCCAGATGGTTGCCTAGCATCCATTACTCAGTAGAGGAGAAGATGCTTTGGGTAAGCTTATTTAGAGTGGGGCTAGAAGGGGAGGAGCAAATAATGGTAGAATTGTCAGCATATTTGGATGAGGCTGGAGTTTGAAATGGCTTGGTAGAAGTCGTTAATGAATATATTGAATAATAAGGGTCCTAAAATGGAACCTTGGGGGACACCTGTGGGAGTATTAAGGAAGGGTGAAGTGGCTTTATTCCATTTGACTGCTTGTTGTCTGGTTGTGAG
This sequence comes from Protopterus annectens, assembly GCF_019279795.1. NCBI lineage: Eukaryota > Metazoa > Chordata > Ceratodontiformes > Protopteridae > Protopterus > Protopterus annectens. The sequence continues at coordinate 323,813,103 of NC_056747.1, read as the reverse complement.
GTAGCTGGAGAACCACTTGGTACAGGAAGAGGATAGGTTTAGGAAAACAGTGTCAAATGCCTTGGAGAGGTTGAGGAGAAGGGTGGACATGAAATGGCCAGAATCACGGGCTTTGTTAACTGTTTCAAGGAAGGAGAGGAGGGCAGTGGAGGTGCTATGACTGGGTCGAAATCCATGCTGTGTGGGGGTAAAAAGCTGGTTGTTGATGAGATAGGGTAAGAGTTGTTGGTGGATACATTTTTCAAGAAGCTTAGAAAGAGGGGATAAGATAGCAATAGGGCAGAAGTTTGGAATGTCATTATTATTGCCTCCTTTATGTAGAGGAATAATAAAGGCTTTCTTCCAGAGCTGGGAGACCTGACTTTCTGAGATAGACTGATTAATTAATATGCTGATAGGGAGAGCAATGCCTTCTGTGGCTACTTTTAGGAAGTAGGAGGGAATTTCATCAGTGGCATTGGAACCAGGTTTTAATTTTAGGAGGTTTTTTTATGGTGGATATAGAGGTGGGATTGATAGAGAAAGGTGGAGTTTGGAGGCAAAGGTTGCTAGGGGAAGAAGGGATGGGTGCAGGCTGAGGTGGGGGGGTCACAGAGGTGAAGGATGATGTTAACTTGCTTATGGACTCTATGAAGAACCAGTTAAATTGGGTGGCTAAGTCCATGTCAGAGGCATCGGGGTTAGGGCAAGGGTTTTCTTTTTTTTGGGTTGAGGAGAGATGAGATTCCTTTCCAAAATAGTTTGGGATTGGTGTTGTTGTTGGTTTGGAGAGTGGAGAAATAGGCTTTATGGGAGGTAATAAGTTAACGTTACCTAATGTTATTATGTATTATTAAGTATCCTTTATTACATGTAGTATATGTATTATTAAGTATCCTTTATTACATGCAGTATATGTATTATTAAGTATCCTTTATTACATGCAGTATATGTATTATTAAGTATCCTTTATTACATGCAGTATATGTATTATTAAGTATCCTTTATTACATGCAGTATATGCATTATTAAGTATCCTTTATTACATGCAGTATATGTATTATTAAGTATCCTTTATTACATGCAGTATATGTATTATTAAGTATCCTTTATTACATGCAGTATATGTATTATTAAGTATCCTTTATTACATGCAGTATATGTATTATTAAGTATCCTTTATTACATGCAGTATATGCATTATTAAGTATCCTTTATTACATGCAGTATATGTATTATTAAGTATCCTTTATTACATGCAGTATATGTATTATTAAGTATCCTTTATTACATGCAGTATTACAGGAGTAAACTCCTTGATGTGTCATCTTTGTTGTTTAATGGAGTCTAAATGTGTAATGAGCATCTTTTGCAAAACTTCCTCCTTTATTATGACTTCAGTCTCATTCACTGCAGAAAAGGGTCTTCAAGTCAGACAATCTGCTTGGTTAAGAATTAAATGAATAAAAAAAAATGAAACGTTTCCAGCATTCTATGAATGAAGGCTTTATCTCCATTCAGTTACTTATTTGGTTTAAAAATTCCATCAAGACAAAGGTACAAGGCAAACAGAATAAACAGTACACTATATTTAAATATTAATCAGGATAAAAACATTACACCTTATTAAAGAATACTTAGGGTGCAGTTAAAAGGCAGTACATAATGATGTTTGATGAGAAAGAAAGTGCATCACAGTTATGTCATAGTATTAGCCATGGTACCACTCTTTGTAAAAGAAAAGGTGGAATTATGCAAATGTATGAGAGAATATGTATTAGGGTACTTTCATGATGAATAAAAATACTATTAGGTCTACCTAAAGCAATCTACAAACTTAGGTTGGCATATGAAGCTAAGGACAAACATAAACCCTTCTTTAGCTATGATACCTATTGCTCTGAACTCTCACCTCCCATTCTGACCCAATATATGTTGCTAATAATTTAACAAACAAAGCAATGCTAACATTTATTTATTTATTTGACATTTGTTTTCTAGGAAAATCCAGCTGGGCCCAGAATGTGCCCATTTTCAGCAGAGTCCTGGGGAGAAGAGCTCCACAATATTTTAAAACTCAAGTACAGATATTTAAATCACAAAGTTATCATGTTACATTATAAAGCATACAAGTTAAAAAAACGTTGTAATGAGAAAAACATTGAACAAATGTTTCATAATAGAGTGCAATAAAAACAAAATGAGTTGGAGAAAATATGTGAGGAAAAACGCAGTAGTCATAACATTAGTATGTGATAAATGAGAACCAAGACAATTCTAATAAGATATTTAAAGGGATGTCAGAGATTACATGATTTGAGATGGTGAGGTGAAATTGAGTGATGTCTTAGTATGAGACAGGTGTTCATATTATGGTTATAGAAGGATGGAGAGAAGGAGATTATAAGAAGAGTGCAGGGTAGGGTGTCTTCAGGTAGCTTAGGTGAGCAGGGAGGAAAGAGGTAGAGGAAGGGTCTGCAGAGATGAATTAAATAAGGTTAGGTGATGGGGAAAACAAAAAGGAGTGGAGAAGGAGCCTGGAGAGGGTTGTGAAGTGTGATCTAGGCTGAAGGGGGTGAGGGGAGTATAATGAACAAGTTTAGACAGAATTGGCATTTACCTCCAAGACATCTATCCAAAGTCTACAAATCCCTTAATTCCTTATACCTCTTATTATCATGAAGGAACACATGCTGAAGGTGCTACCTAAGACCAACCACACTACTATGGAGTCTGATAATATACCTGGATGTTTTAATTAACAGTGCTATGCACTCCCTCACAAAACTACCCCTCAAACTATTTAACTTAAGTTACAGGTTTTGTCCCTGATGTTTGACATACAACAGTGGTGATGGCACTCCATAAGGTGGCCCTACAACCAACTTTGGGAATTACGCAGCCATCAGCCTGATAATTTTCATCTGTAAAACCATGGAAACAGTTTACCTTCCATTAGGTTGGGAGTCCATTGTAAGACGAATTAAAGTGCGAAGGTACAAAGGCAAGATTTGAGAATGTCAAATCACATAGTTGTGAATTTAAATGAGTGAATGCTAGTGTGCATTCGCTCATTTCAATTCGGCATTCCGGGTGCAGATCATACTACAGTGGGGATCGGGACATGTACCCTTTCCTTCACTGTAGTGTAATCTTGGAGTTAGTATATTAAATTAGCAGGGGATGGGGGTGGGGTGCATGGGGGCTTGCCCCCCTGCATAACTGTCTTTGGAGATATCCAGAAATGGTGGGTGTTTTGAAGACTTTCGACATTTCCGGATAGTTGACTTTGTTGTGTTGCACTTTCGCTGTTTTCAGGAGTCAAAACTGCAGTTTCTGATGTTGTGAATTTGACCAGTCGCATATTTGATTTGTGATCTAATGAAGGTAAACCCATGGAAACATTATAACTGACATCATAATCTATGATATCAAAAATCTTGCTAGGCTTGACTGTCAACAGAAGATCCTTCTTAATGAACCTGGTTACCCCCTTTGAAAGAGATTCACAAGCTGCCCACAGGAGTCATGTTGTTCACATAGCATATCTTCACCTGGCCAAAGTGCTCAACACTATATGTCATGCAGAGGTTGTAGGATAAATGCTTTAAAAATAGATCTCTATGTGGAAAGACGGACGGCAAACTGGCTAGAAGATAGACACTACACAGTGCAGGTGGGCAGGTGCCTCATCACAAATACTACTGGTGTACATCAGGACCCCTTCTATTTGGCATGTGCTTTCCAATCTGTAGAGGAAGAACCAGGACCTCAGACTAAGCCTGCAGATGACTGCAAACTGAGAATTATTGTCAAGCTCCTGTCTGATACCCAATCCCTTCAACGACAACTCACACACAGAAATACTTGGTAGACTGAAAATGGACTGAAAATTATCATCACATCTGGAAGACGATCCCTGCCCTCAGCATACAGTATGGACAATACCCCACTACAAAATGAAACTGCCGTTATAAACCTTGGAACAATAATTTCCTTGTTTGATCATGGGACAACAGTTGTCAGAAAATCCTTCTACTTAGTGCAGCTAATTCCAAAGGAAATATTATCCAGACCCAAAGAGATCACACTTACCCTCATATTCAGAATTAATTGGGCCAGTTATTGAGCACAATGCCCCCTTTGAGATATACCTCACTAGGCATATCAAACAAGTAGAAAGATCCCAGAATGTCCTAAGTAAGAAGTGCACACACTTAAAGATTCTGAACTACCACATGTTGAAAGCATTGTTCCTTTATTCAGTACTTTATAGATTGCTGAGGGGATATCTATGCCTCATGTTCTACTCCATTAGAGACCCAGTTGTCCTGGATCACCTGGATCTCTGTAAGTACAATAGTTTCACAAATACCATAACCAGGAAACTAAATTTTCACCTGCAGATAAATAAGATATGATGGAGAGAGAGATTCATCACACAGTGCCTCCCCCATTTCTAGAACTGCCCCCTTGAGGTGAAGCAGTAAGAGTTACTATCATCCTTCAAACAGCACCCAGATGATTTTACAAGTTAATGCAAATTTACCCAAGTACTGACTGGTTCAGTCCTCCTGGAAAAAGGAGGTTATGGCTTCAGGGTGGTTATTGGCAAGGTGTAAATGGCTGAGAGACTCATATGCCTTGACATTCCTTTGAATCCTATGAAAGATATCAGGGTCTTCAGATAGGTTGGTAACAGGAAGAGGGGCAGGGTGGAGGCAGCCATAGGAGAATGAAAAGAGCAAATAGGAAATGAAGAGGCACATCATGTGATGCGAGCAAAACAGATGCATAATGTTTTAATTTTTAAGTTGAAAACAATGCTTTTTCTGTAGGTGTTTGCACTCCACTGTATTTTTCACAGTCAGAAACAAATCATTTCAAGCAGCAGGGCAGATTCATTTTATGTAAAAAGATTTTGGGGTGGGGGGGCTACTGATATTGAAAGAAGGCTTATCCTGCTCTTCCCTTACCAACAAACTGAATGCTCTTTGTGAGTGATGACCCCTGTACTAGAGTCTGAAAATAAATAGGCAAAGAAGATGGCCTTTTCCTCTTGCAAGGGAGGTACCTCCCTATCTGTTTTTCGCTCTCTCTCGCTTTCTCCATGTCTCTCTCTCTATGACCCCAGAATTGTGCTTCTTTTTTTCTGTAAGGACAAGGTTGCAATTTTTTTTTCATCAGTGACTTGAAAAATTTTACATTTGTCAGGGTTAGTAGTACAGAGTAGTAGTAAGTCGTATCTGAGTTGGGGGATTCATTGAAATCATAGAAATTATGGAAAATACAAGGCAACTGTCCATGCAGCCATTTTGATCTTGTTAGTACCCACCCTTAGGCCTTGGCCTTGTTTGTTCAAGGAGTGATAGGCCAGTCACTGCCACGGCGAATTTGTGAATGGCCATCTGATTACATTTCTCCTTTTTAAAGGAAGGTTTTGTGTCACATAGCTTGATCTGGACCCAGAGAAGGGGTACTTGTTGCATGCTGAATTTGTCTCTCCACCATGACTTGTTTATTGGATGAAGCAGGTTTAGATCCCTGATAGTAGTATTTACTGTACTGTTTCATCTGTTGACATATAAAAAGTATTGTACTACTGGATCCCTAATGACCTGAAATGCAAGGCACAGCTCACCTCTGAAGAGTGTATAGGACACTGACTACAGAGAAAGACCTCCAGCCTCTCCTGGTAGTTTGGGTCTTTTTTTTTTTTTTTTATAAACCTGTGGCGCGCCTTTCCAACTGCCTAATATGTCTAGTAAGATACATCCCAAAAGAGACATTGTAGTCTATAATGGGCCTGATTTGTGCGAAATATGAGAGAGTAAGGACTTCTTTGGATCTAGAGGCAATACCCTTTGGAATCAACTGCACCAGACAGAATGATTTCCTATCCACTGTTGCAACATGATGATCAAAGCAGAGGGAGTTATCTACCCACATTCCAAGGTCTCTTACAATATTGATTACGATGCCACAACCAACAGCTCTTTCATTTTCAAGGCAAAAATATCGAGACCATTTGAAACAAAGTCAGAGGTGGTTGTTAGTGTTTTATAGGCTCATAGGTAAATCCTAGGCTAGTTGCCCTTGTGGACAATTTTAAGCCTAGCCAGTAACCTTTTCTGTGCTCAAATTAACCTATCACATCTAGTGTTAGACTGGCCTTATCCAAAGCATTTAGGTGACATCTCTGTCCAGTAATACAGAGGAAAGTTCTGGAGTAAAATTTTTGTTTCCCGACCATAGATCAAATTTGTGCTTGAATATCTACAGGATGAGCATTTTGTGACATGGAATTTTTTTGGAATTAAAGTCAAGTATACTTTTTAGGTTTAGTCCAGGATTCATTCATACACCCAGATATATAAAAGTATATCTCTTTATGGTATCATTCCTTCTTAAACTGTGATGGCTCAAAGCAGGCTGGATGTACTAAGGTGATCAGGCAGGCTAATCATCATTAATTTCGAGTTGCTGCTGTTAACAGCTACTTGTCTTTAAATTTCTGTAAGTCTTGTGGAAATTCCTTTTAAACAAAGTCAAATAAGTTGGAGGATCTTTTAAGACAAGCAGAGTTTCTGGCCAAAAAAAAGATAAAGTAGTTTGCAAAAACCAGAGCTGAAGGATATTACTATTGAGTCTGTTTTTACCTAACTGCCACAACCACAGCAGTACTACCCCCTCTGACAAATACTTTTAAAGAAAATATATTAAAAATTAAAAAAAAAGCTGCAGTGGTTAATGGAGTACCAGTTATGGATTTTTTTCTTCAAAATGTAACATTATACATTATGACAGTTTTAGCTTTCAATTTTGATCAACAATCTTTTTTTTAATATATACAAAAATGTTAGCTTTTAGAAGCAGAATTACTGCAAGTGCCGGAACTGAATTTAAATGCAGCCAGTCTGAAATCTCACAAGCTCTTTGCTTTCAGAAGTTCCACGGAGAAGTAACATTAACGTCTGAACGATATCCTGAGGAAACGTTAAATGCCTGATTAAAAGCAGCATGCAGTAACATAAACAAGCAGCACTGGGTTTTTCTTCAGCTTTAAGCAATAACTTGAACTGCAATTTTTCATTTTTAGGCATGGCTTTTCATGAAGTTTTCTATTGCTATACTATAACTTCAAATGATTCTTTTATAGTGTGCGCTATACTCTTAGTAACAAACTAAAGTGCTATGGGGAAGGATAAAGAAACAACTAAGCAAACTATTGTCTGTTATGAAATTCCTTCTGCGAAATTTTTAAGAAGGCATTCAGAGACAATTTAAAATCCATGATTTTTAGATCTTGTCACTTTTTAGTAGACATCTTGTCAACATTAAGAAGAAAAAGTGCAAGACATGGCTATTAAAAGTGTGTGTCATTATTTAAAATAATTTATTTCAGTTTTGGTCTCTAACCAAGGGAGGCTTCAAATCAAAGTAATATGTTAGTAATAAAATGCTAAATAAGGACAAAAGTATGTTAGTAATAAAATGCTAAATAAGGACAAAACTATTGTAGTAATAAAACACTAAATACAGACAAAACTATTGTAGTAATAAAACACTAAATACAGACAGAGGTATGGCAGTAATAAAACATTAAATATGGACAGAGGTATGTCAGTAATCAAAGGCTGAATACGGACAAAACGCTTGACCTTTTAGCAATAAAGATGCCTAGAGGTATTGTTTTAAGTAGCAGTATAATAAATATGCAGAACTCGAGTTCCTTTGCCCCTTCAATATGTGGGAAACTATGCTTTTCCCTTAACTAATACTCTTCCTTTTACCACGCTTTGGATTAGATGATGCATGCTTAAGTGGGTGCTGTACACATTTTGGAAACACAAATACTTGGAATATAGAGTTTTTTTTTCAGCACAGCAACTTGGAAATGTAGTTTTTGCAGTCCAAACCTGGCAGACAATGCAGAAAGGTAAAAGCTCATTTATTTTTAAGCAAGTGATTATGTGCCTTTTGTCTAAGAAATGACAATCCAAAGTTAATTTTTATTTGCCTTTTCTCCAAAATAATAGCAAAACTTACTTATAATATTAGGCAGGGGGGATGTTTGCTGTTAATGTCTTGCCTTCCAAATCCATGTTTGTCAGCTATTTCCATATTCTTCCTCTTCTTGTGATCACTAGTCTCTGTGCTCATGGAAAAATGTTCAGGCTTTAATCGTATATCCAACTAATTTGTAGTGCCCCTGCATCATATACTGCAATCCCCCATCTTTGGAACGGATAATAATCAAGTGGGGAACACTCTTCCATCAGTTTGTTTTTCTGCCCCACAGCTGATCACATGTTGCGACTGGTGCCTTTCCTCATCTGCCAAGTCTACGAGGCTCTCCTGTTCCACACCCAGACTTACTTGACCCGTGGATGGAGCTGATGAGGAGAATAAGGCATTCCAGTGCACAGCTGTACTGCTACTGTGGGTTAGTTTAGCTTCAGCTCTAACTTCCTTATTTCCCCTTGCAAACACCTTTTAGTGTCTAGTAGGTGGACATGCAATGGGATGTGTAGCATATTGTTCCACTTGCACAGTAATTCAGTCAATATCTTCCACTTATTCCCACTTAGGACAGCCTCATTATGTGTTGACAAGCTCCACCAGGGATCTAATGTGGAGTTTCCAGACATACACCTTCCCCCCAGGATAGGCAGACCTATCCTTTCCCTGATGCACCTCACATACCAGATATGTTAATCAAACCTGGGTCACCTGAGCCATAGTTAAAGCTTTATTCCTCTATGCCATGGTGCAGCTTCCATCACCTTTTTCAAATGCTACTCGGTTTTCCTGTTACCTAATCAATCCTGCTTCTAAACATGACCTCTGTCATGTACCAGTATGTGTCAGTCATCAGTACTTTAATGTACAGCTGCAATGCGTATGTTGGCTTCTGTAGATGTTCCCCTTCACAGCAGCATATAGTTGCATTATACTATTCTGTTATGATGCACAACAAAACTACCTTTACGTTTCACATTATTTTCAAGCAGTACCAACTTTCTTCTTACTTGCTCAAAACTCCTAGCTGCATCCCATCATTCTACTGCATTAATGATGGCTTTCATTTGACAAGCTGTTTAATGCAGTGATACATATGGTGCCATCAGGGTTGTGATGGCCTTTCTATATCCTTTCTCTGCTTTGACACTACTAGCTTCTTGTGGAGCATTAGAGCAAGCCATTCTATCATTGTGTGGTTTACTTCCCTCATCTTGATCATGTTATATGCTTTGAAATGTTAAACAAGCTATACTTTGCCTTTTGTTGTTCTAGTTTATAGTGGGCATCACAGTTTTCCAGCATCATACCAATTTATATAGTATTAGACATTTAAAATACTTATGCATTTGTGAAAGCGTGTGTGTGTGTGTGTGTGTGTGTGTGTGTGTGTGTGTGTGTGTGTGTGTCTAGGTTTCTGTGTGCATATGTGTCTGTCTGTCTGCCTGCTTGTCTGTTTGTCTGTCTTTGTTTATTATACTACATTCGCTGCTTTGCCAGGTTTGAACACTAGGCTCGAAGAAGCAGAGAGGAAAGTAAGACAGCCCTGACTCAACCCATTTTGTTCACTAGATAGTGTACTGTTGACAACAGATACAAGTTTAATAGGCAGAAAGCAAAAAGTTACATGAATTTAGAAATCTCATGAATATAAATTGCTACCTATACCCTTCCCGAATGCCATGAGTAAAATGACGTGAGTAAATCATTATGTAGGGGGTATTATAATGCCCAAGTATCCCTTGTTGATGACATTTTTTTACCATTGCTGCTGCACAGTACACTTGGAATAGACTTTGCTGGAACAACATGACAAGGTGGCATTCAATCCTGACAAATGCTTGCTGCTGAAGTGAAGCTAGCCATCACCAAAGTATGGTCTAATTCTTAAGCTATTGCTCAGGGAAAGAGGAAAAAAGTATAGTTGTGCAAGTAAGCTTAACTATAATAGTAGATGTATGAAAGATAACTGTGCCAAGAATATAACAGCTGGTCAGTTTCCAAAGCTTCAAGACACCTAAAATGCACCCTAACAGTTAGTCTGTTTGAGCTGAGCTGATTAAAAAGAGAGGTTTGGTTGCCAAGCCCTTCAGAGCTTTCATACCATCAGGGGGAGACTGAGCCCTAAAAGAACAATGCTAGGAACAAAAAAATAAGTCTCCTCACACTGGCATAAACAATGCATCAAAAAACAAGGGGGAATGGATGGAGGGAGCAGCTACTATAGCAGTGGTCATTCGAACATCTGCTGTTATGGTAAGTTTACTTACACAACTGTACTATGTTCATCCTCTGGATCACTGCTGCAGCAGCTTTAGCTAAATAGGTAGCTCACTGTAGATTACTACATTTGGGAGTCGGAAGGGGAAGGGTCCAGGAGCCCCTGGAGAATTTTATATATTTATTTATTTATCTGACATCTGTTTACCAGGAAAGTCCGACTGAGCAAGAAAGTGCCCATTTTCAATGGAGGCCCAGGGAGAAAAGCTCCACAGTCACAATATTTCAAAAATCAAGTACAAATACAAACTATCTGTTACATTACAAAATAAGAGTGAGAAAATGTAATGTAAATGTAAGAGTGAGAAAATGTAATGTAAATGTAAGAGTGAGAAAATGTAATGTAAATGTAAGAGTGAGAAAATGTAATGTAAATGTAAGTTGTGAGAAAATGTAATGTAAATGTAAGAGTGAGAAAATGTAATGTAAATGTAAGTTGTGAGAAAACCACAGAACATGTGTTCCATAGTAGAGTAGAATGAAAAACAATAATGTGTTGAAGAAAAGGTGAGGAAAAACTCAATAGTCATAATATTTGTTTGTAGATTAGTATGTGGTAAATGAGCACCAAGACAATTCTAATAAGATATTTAAAGAGATATTAGAGGTTAAATTATTAGAGAGGGTGAAGTATAGTGAGGAAGTATAGCCAGGATTGGCACAGGAGCGGGTCCAAGATTTTGGAACGTATGGTTTCATGAAGCATTTTAAGATAGGTGGGTTATAAATTACTTTGGTGGTTAGAGGTAAGGAGGTCCCATTGTTTTACTACTGAGTATGAGTATAGGCTTTGTACAGGGGATTTATTTGGGTTAATTAAGATGAGAAGTTGTTTGTCTTCTGATCTAAGAGTTCTTTTTGGAAAATACATGTTGATTAAAGGGGTACGGGCTGGGCAGGCTAATGGTTCGTATATGATTTTATGCATTGTTATAAGCTGAATGTAGGAGAGGTGGAGGGGGAGTTTCAGCCAGCTAAGGGCATGCAGAGCTTTACAGTGGTGGGTAGAGGAGGATGAATTAGTAGCAAATCTGGCAATTTTGTTGTAGCAGCTTTCAAGTTTGTTTTTATGGAGGATTGTAAACTGGTTAGAATTGGTGCTCCATAGAGTACAGAGGGCAAAAGGTAGGTTTTGGCCAGAGTAATTTTTGTGGCTATGCTCAGAAAATGATGGTTTCTGTATAGCATGTCTATTTTTTGGTGGGTTTTCTTAACATTGCTTTGGATGTGGAGGTCAAATTTAATACCATCTATTATGACTCCTAATAGTTTGGTATACTGGACTAACTGAATTTCACTGCCACTTGCTGAAACAATTTTGAAATATCATTTGTTGGGCATGTGAGTTTTGGGAGTAAAGAGGAGGAGTTTGACTTTTGGGGGTTGAATAGGAGTTGTGCCATTGTAAGCCAGGTTTCAATGGAAATGACAGCTTATTGAGTGCTTTCTTGGAGGTGACTTAAAGTGTTTGAAGTGCATATGATGGTAGAATCATCTGCATATTGAATCAAGGTGCCTTCACAATAAGAAGAATGTAGCTTATTGATTAAAATATTGAATAGTAGAAGGCCAAGGATGGATCCTTGTGGGACTACTGTGGAAGTGGGAAAATATACAGAGATGGATCCTTGCCACTGTTGGCTGTTGATAAGGTAGCTAGAGAACCATTAAATAGATGGAGATGCTATACCCAGGATGGAATGTTGATTGAGGAGTTTACTATGAGAAACCTTGTCAGAGGCTTTTGCTAGATCTAGAAATACTGCAGATACAAGTTTATTAGAATGGTACTAGCAATACCTGATCTAGACCCAGACAAGGACTCAAGCTTATAATGCTTTATAAACATATGTATAAAAGACCAAGTTGCTGCCTCTAGAATACTTCTAGAATCCAACCCTTTCAAAAAGCCATAGATGAAGACAAGGCCCTGGTAGGGTTGGTCTTGATCCTGCCTGGAATAGTTTTATTGTGATGAATATAACAAAAAGTAATAGCCTGAGACAACTATTTGCAAGTAGTTTGCTTTGTCACAGGTTGTCCCTTCTTCTTACCTTTACAAGAAATGAACAACTTATTGGAAGTTCTGAAAGATTTTATTTTGTCAAGAGTACCCGAGTTGCCTGTGGACATCCAAGGTATGAAGTACCCCCACTCATTTTTGGTTCAGAGATGAAAATAGGGAGATGAATAGAATGACTTACAGTAAACTTTGGCCATAAAAGAAGGATTAGTTCTCAAACAAACCTCATTTCTGTGGAAAACAAGATACTGACGACTCACCATGAGAGCTTGAAACTCAGATACTCTCCTTGCAGAGGTCAGACGAATCAGTAAGACAGTTTTCCATGTTAAGAACCTCAAGTGAACCAGATTAGCCGGTTTAAATAGAGCAAGTGTTAGCTCTGCTAATACAAAATTAAGATTCCAAGGAGAAGCCACTGGATTTCTTGGAGGCCCCTTATGCAAACCCTTTCAAAAACATTTTGACATGAGATTGCACTGAAAGAGGAGGATCCAAGGGCAGACATGTTGAAGAGGCCAGTAACTGAACTTTGATGGAAGAGTAAGACAGGCCATAGGAAAGTAACTCACACAAACATTGTAAAACCAGAGAAACACTAGTCCTCTCCTCAATGGGTGCTGATTTTGTTGTTGGCACCAACTAGAAAACATTTTCCCATATGCTAATATATGATTTCCTAGTAGTAGGTTTTTTTGTTTCCATTAGTACACACTGCATGTCCCCAGTAAACAGGTGCCCAAAGGGAATTAAGGCCTTATCATCCAGACAGGCAACTGAAGTTGACTGGAGTGGGGATGTATCAAACACCTCTAATCTTGTGTCATTAGGCCCATTCTGTGAGGAAGTTTGCAGGAACTGTCCCGTCATTTCCAAAAGCACTGAGAACCACTGCTGCCTGAGCCAGAAGGGAGTCACCACAGTGATCTTAGGGGATTCCTTTTTGAATCTTCAAAAACGCTCTGGATATCAGTGGAAAGGGTGGAAAAGCTTACAAGAGCATTCCTGTTCAAGGAAAGGAAAAGGCATCTGTCCTCCAGGCCTTCTTGACTGCAGTCCTGTAGCAGAATATAGACAACCGACTGTTCGGAGACAAATAGGTTTACTTGAGGAACTCCCCACAGATGCATCAAATCTTGGAAGACCCCCTTATCTAGTTTGTCAGCTTGTCTGCCACACAATTTTGCTCTGAAGGAATGTAGAATGCTTGTAGAGTGAAATTGTGCTGTGAAGCTATAATTCAAGCTAACACGGCTAGTTTGCAAACTGATTACAATCTTGTTACCCCATACTTGCCGATGTACCGCATAACTATGAAATTGTCTGTGACCACTTGAAGTCCAAGGGACCAAAGGTGATTCAGAGAAGTGAGTGCCTTGATCAGGGAAAGCATACATTTTATATTTATTTACTTACATCTATCCTTGGGTCTGACACACCTTGCACTTTTATCTCTTCTAAAACGGCTTTACAAGCAAAGTCTGAGGCATCTGTGATGACTGCTTTAGAGCAGGGAGGGAAAAGGGGAGATCTGGGTTTAGGAAAATTTGCTGTCTCCACTGTGTGATTTCCCTTCTGACAAAACCCAGCACTGATATTTGAAAAGACAAATGATGTTGATGCTGGGATCAAAGAGACTTCAGATACCATTGTATCTTTCTCATTTACAGACTTACCAGGGATATGATGAGAATCATAGATGCCATGAAACCAAAAATCCTGAGGAGTTCCCTTGCAGTGACTGAAGTCTGAGTGGAAAACCGTATAAATAGATCTAGGTATAGATCTAACTTTTTTTCTGTGGAAGAAAAGGTCTTTGAACTTGACACATCAAGAATGCAAACCTGTGTGAATGAATTAAGAAAGGCTTTTGAATGTTCTCTTGGAATCCCAGCTTGTGTAAGAACTTTCACACAAGTGAGAGATTCCTGACACTTTGAAAAAGACTCTGCAAAGGTAAGTAAGTCAATTAAATATGGTAAAATGTGGATACCCTATAGCCTACAATGAGTACAATGAGCTACAAATGGAGCTAAATGCTTTGTGAGCACTTTTGGTGCAATGGATAGTCCAAAGGGTAAGGCAGAAAACTGATAACGTGATCCAGACCCACAAAGAAGAAATATCTGACATTTGGATGAATAGGGATGGGATGATTAGCATCTTTTAAATCTAGTGTTATCAGGAAACTTAAATGAGGAAGAAGCGGTAACAGGTTGTGAAGTGACAGCATTTTGAACTTGGGCATTATTACAAACAGGTTTAGGAAAGAAAGATCCAGAACTGGTCTCCAAGCATTTTCCTTCTCTGGCACTAAATGCATCCTTGAATAAAAACCTTTCCCAACTGGTTCTATCACTCCCTGAGATGGCATGTGTTGAAGGACAAGGGCAAATAAAGGAATCAACTAAGTCATACATACACTGTGAACTGTACAACGAAAGAAACTAAAACATTTAAAGCAAATTTTTCCTCAGAAGAAGAAACTGCAGACTAAATATTCCTCATACTTTGACAATTAGAGACAATAAACTTTAAAATATGAGCCTGACAATTCAAAATTCTAAAAATCAAAGTTGCAGAAGCATACATTTTTCTCATATTTATAATCTTCCCTTTCTTGTCAGAAACAGCAGGATTTGAATTAATGAAATGTTTAGCAGTAGCAGGATTAACTAAAGCTGTGCTGGGTCAGGTTTGGGATGAGTGTATAAAAACGTAAAAAGCTGAGGAACTTTACAGATTATGTCTAGCTTTTTAGAGGACAGTGACACACTTATCCTACAAAGCTGACAGAACTGGAGGAATGGGTGAAGGTTCTGGAAATCCCTTCTGTAGCAACTCATGGTATCTTGTGAGGGACTGAGAAACTTCAGTGCTCTCACACTGAAAACGCTAGTACATTCTTTAAACAATCTCAGAGAAACAGAATCCAAAAATGACTTCTCCTCTGAGTCTGAATTAGAAAACTGAGGAGAAATCCCTGCATCTGTCCTTTCATCCTCCCATCCAAAGTCAGAGTTTTGAATCTCTTCAGGAAAAGAGGCATCCCTCTTTCTTTTACAAAAAAAAAAAAAACACCTTATAAGATCATCAATAGCCTGAATTAAACCCTGAACCAGAATCACTAAACTACTCCAATCTAAGGAAATTTGAGGAGGTGTAGATGCATGTTTAGTTTTTCATTTCCTTTTGGCAGGACAAATGAGGCCAACAGTGTCATTAATGGCAGCAGCAGCTTCCACAGGGATGTGTGCAACATTTTGAACAAACAGGGAAGACTTTCTTGTTCCCTGTCCCAGGACTGACAACAAGAGTAGCTCACCTTTGTCCACTGAGGGGATCCCAACAGCCATACCAGAGGGATTTGAGGTAAAAGATGAGTGGGCTGAGGAACCAGCTTTGGCCAAAGTAAAGTCACCCACCTGTGTTTGAGGCAAATTGCTAGCCTGCTGTGGTGGCAAAGGCTGCTTGCTTAACATTTTCTTTTTGTGGCTTGAAGAAGAACTGACCATAGGACCAGTAGATTGTTCCATGGTCAAGCCAAAAATGGTGACTAATGGGGTACATGTGTCAGTGATGTGTCCTCTCCTGTTTGGCATTTATTTTGTAGACAGCCAAGCCAATTTAACAGAAGCAAAGTTGACCAAGTTTTCTAATGACTGTGAGCTGGGAACTGTTATCCATTCATTCAGTGATACTAAACTGTTGCAATAAAGGTAGGAATATGCATATACCTTGTGTACTTAAAATGGTCTCAAGCTGAATGTAAGAAAATGCAGCATAGTAGCATCTGGCAAAATATTTGTTTCCACCACATCTTTTATAAGTTGTACTCCCCTTCAGTCAAATGTTATCATAAGAGATCTGGGTACTCACATAGATACCTTTCTTTCATTCGATCGTCATGTTACCACCACAGTGAGGAAATCCTTCTATCTGGCTAAATTAATTTTCAAGGGAATATCTTCAAGCCTTCATCTTACTACCCTTCTTTTACCAGATTCATCACCCTGTATCATGGCCCCTTCAACATGTACAAATCCATGCATATTGCTCAGCTGGAATGCCCCTTTAGTTTTAACCAAGAAAATTAAAGGCCTAAAATCCTTCCACTACCTCAGTAGATTAGCACAGCTCTCCTACTCAATAGTATGCTTGTTGCCGTGAGGTGACTGGTGTCTCAGTTTTTGAACCATCTGACCTCCTATTTCTTTGCAAAATCAGGGCTTTATAAACACTTGTACTAGGGATCTAAATCTACACCAGTAAATAAGCAGGATTCATTGGATGGGCTCCCAGTCTACGAAGTAAGGTAACATCACAGGCCCAGCAAAGTACTACATTATCTACTTTTAAAGAGAGTTTTGATGACTGGATGGGTAGACATCAATTTGCACCAGTAATATCATGTACGGACTTGCTCGGTTTGGGAGGTGAGAGCTATGACATGCTTGCAATGGTTGACAAGAGTTTTAAGTCTGTCTACTTAAAGGTATATATGGCAAGGCATCTTTTGGCTCTTGCGATTGCTTGTCTAGTATTATTCCTACATTCCTTTGTTCCTATAACCATTTCACAGGTTGACTGACTGATTTATGTCAGTGGTTGAGTGGGCTAGTCAGCTGAACCTTTTCAGTAAAGACCTAGGTTCTGAATAAGAGCATAAATGCAAACTAATTGTACATTTTTCAGAGGTATGTACAAAGCAAGCATACAAATTTAGAAACCTTAAAAGAAAATGCAATAGTTACATCAGTGAATATAATACTTTGGAGACAGTGGATGACTATACAATTGTTACATTAAGAGAGAATTGGTCATAAAATAATCACACTGGCAACAGAACTAGATAAAGTTTGTTATAAAATGTAGAAGAAAGAGTACTTACAATGGTTTCAAAATTTAAAACATTATGGTGCAGTAAAAATGTAGATATTTACCAGTGTTGTTCTAGTTTATAGTGGGCATCACAGAGAGCATTAATATTCTAAAATCCTAAGTTCTTTCAGCCCTCAGCTAGAACACTTCATCCATGCACTCTGATAGTATACTACTTTGCCTGATTATCAGTGCAAAATATGGCTTATCTGAACACCTCCTTAACCTCTTTAATCTAACTGTCCCCACTGGTTACATTCCTGAAGCCTGGAAAACAGACATTGTAATGCTGTTACACAATGTTTGCTTAACCATGGATTTGGTGGGTTTCTATCAGTTCAATGAATGGCATTTTCAGTGCACTTACATTGAACATACAGTTCATCGAACTGTTCATACTGAGATTATGGTACAGTACAGATCGGGAAATTTGCCCTTTCCCCACTACTGTGTGATCTCAGAGTTGGTATATATAGTTAGCAGGGGGTGTGGGGGTGCAACCCCCCACATGAGCAGAATTCGATGAACGGCATTTCTGATGAAATGCCATTCATTGAAGTGTCACTTTGATGAAGTGATACAGAACCAGACCTGGTAACTATAGAACCATTAGTCACAAGAGCCACATATGTAAAGCGATACAAAAAGATGATCTCAGACTTCACTAATCTGAATAATGAAAATCTCTTAATTCTGTCCCCTCATCAATTTAGCTTTGTCAGAGGCAGTTCCTGCCTCCTTAGCATTGTAAATTTCTATGAAAAAGTCACCAAAGTAGTGGACAATTTCATGCAATACCTACAGCATATCCGGACCTGGCCAAGACCTTTGAAAGTATTTCTCATGTAGGCATTATTTGACAGAATTGTAACTCTCACTATAAAAACATATGCTGTGTGGCAGAAAGCTAACTTGTTATTTGACAGGACTCATGTACCTGGTCACAGGTGTCACTTCTGAAAACAAATAAATGTATCACTGATATATCACGTGGCTCAGTCCTGGATCCTCTTCTATTTAGCATCTTTTTCTCAGATGTTCAATCAAACAAATTAGAGTGTAATAAATTCTCACCACTTCTAATACATACTGTGCTCCATTATTTGCTTGTTGTCATATTACCTACAGATTTTCCTAATTTCATCAATGAAATCGTGGCCTTACAATATTTTTTGATATTTAATATTTTAAGTTTGCTCAGTTGTTTTGATAATGTGTTAATGTAAATCAAAAATAAAATTAGATATGACATTTTAACAGCTCCCTATTGAAATATTAGCACTTGAAATGTCAAGTGTCCACAAGATGGCAAAAAGGACCAAAAACGCAGGAGAAGAGCGAATCTTGAAAAATGCTTTTCTCCTTTAAACCTCTTTTTACAGGGGAGCAAGCCCCCCTGCACCCCACATCCCCCGGACATATATATACCATCTCTGAGATCACCATACAGTGGAGAAAAGGGAATATTCCAAGAAATGGCATCTACGACTTAGTATATGTAAGTCTGATCTTTTGACAATTCAGTCTCTGTATTTCAGGACTTGTTCTACCGGGTTCTGACATTTCAAATGGTTACCCATTTTAACTGGGATTCTTTTAATGTTGATTGTTAAAAAGGTTTTGTATGGATTTTATGAATAGTAACTTGTTTTCCTTTGATTTCAAGTCATATTGATAAAACACCTTGACTTTTTTCTTAAATAAGTCTCAACTGGTTTATCAGATGTTTTACACAACTTTTTTAGACTGAAGACCCCAGCCTTTCTATGTTGGAAGGAAGCCTTCTAGCTTATCAGTGGGAGTGGTAAGCACTAGGTAGCCTATCTACCACAAGAGAAGTGGTTTCTGGCCCAGAAATTGTAGTTTATTGGCAGTTTGTGCAGTTTTTCCAACCCTTTCAACTGAGTGGTATAAAAGCCCATGTTTGAGCTCGTTTCCCACCTTTCCTATAACTAGTCTAGTCCAGATACAGATTTCCTGTATCCAGGATGGTTTGCAAGCTTCTGAGCCCCCCAAGCCTGTCTGTGTTGGAGGGAAGCCTACTAGCTTATCAATGAGAGTGGTAAGCACTAGGCACCTTATCTACCATGAGAGGAGTGTTTTTTGACTCAGAAATTGTAGTTTATTGGCTGTTTGGGCAGTTTTTCCATCTCTTTCAACTTTCTGGTTTAAAAGCCTGTGTTTGCGCCTGCTTCCCACCTTTCCTGTAACTAGTCTAATCCAGAAACAGATTTGCTGTATCCAGGACTGTTTGTAAGCTTCTGAGTCCCCAAGCCTTTCTGTGTTGGAGGGAAGCCTTCTAGTTTATCAGTGGGAGTGGTAAGCACTAGGTAGCCTATCTACCACAACAGGAGTGGTTTCTGGCCCAGAAATTGTAGTTTATTGGCTGTTTGGGCAGTTTTTTCATCCCTTTCAACTTTCTGGTTTAAAAGCCAGCATTTGCATAGGTTTACACTTGTTTAAGCTTTGCCTAGAGCCGCCGAGCTGAGGTAAACTATTACTGGTGCCAGAAAGTCTGCTCTTCAGTTTTTCCCTTGAATCTTGCTAGTTCTTTCTCTCTTGCACTTCAAATAGTTTAATCGCTTTGCAGTTCAACAGGTTTTTGTAGCAATTATTGTAGCACACCTAAGTGCCATCAGCACTAGTTCTTCATGGAAATAGCTCCATTACTTAGTTATGACCACCCCTCCTGACATGATTAAAGGGCAGTTCCCTGTGCTTTCTCCTATTAACCTGGTGCACTTGGGCATTCTGAAGCAGTATATCAACTGCCTCATGTACACAGACAACCCTCTCCTCTAACCTCCCAACACTCATACATGTGAGAGATGCACTTATATCACCAAATTGGAAGCTACGCACTCTCCAGCCAAGACCAGACTAGCTGGTCAAGAGGAGAAGGTCAACATTTGCACCGTACCACATGGAACACATTATTTATTTATTTTATTTGCAGTTTGTTTCCCAGGATGGTCCATTGGGCCACGAGGAGCCCATTTTCAATGGAGTCCTGGAGAGAAAAGCTCCAGAAAAATATGCAAATTACTTAAAAGAAGCAAGTTATAACAATAGAGAGTACAGCAATACAGGTAAATGGCATTAGTAAAATGCAAACACAAAGAAATCTTTAAAAAAGACAAAGTTATATACAAAGTTTGTTAATTTCATCAGTTGCTTAGCAGGGTTAAGTGCAGTAGAATGACATTTATAGCTGTATTAGCTCTTGGAGTATAGCTAAAGTTGGGGGAGTTTATATAGGGTGGGAACAGGAGCATTTCCAGTGGGATGTTAGGTGGGAGTGAAATAACATTTTGAAGGAAGAGAGGCTGCTAGTGGTACAGATGAGAAGTGGAAGTGAATTCCAGAGGCGAGCTAGGGAGAAGGACAGAAGATGTTTGCCTGGTGGGCGGGAGGGTTTATGCAGTTCAAACTGATTTTGGGAGTTAGATCTTAGGAGTCTATCAGGTTGATGCACTTTAAGGGCAGTGGCAAGGGAGTGGCAGAGAGAGGGACAGAAGATGAGTTTGTGTGCTTGGATAAGTTGGATATAGGAGAGGTGATTTGGTAGCTCTAGCTAATTCAGTTTATGGAGGGCAATACAGTGGTGTGTAGAAGATCTGTGGCCTGTTGTGAATTTTGAAATTTTATTGTAACAGGAGGAGAGTTTTGTCTTGAGGGAGGATTGCAGGTTAATAAAGAGTGAGGCACCATATAGCAGGGATGGGATGAGGTATGTGGTAGAGAGAATAAGCTTAGTAGACGGAGAGATGCAGCGGTTGTGACGATAGAGCATGCCAAGTTTCTTATGAGTTTTTTTGATATTTACTTGTAGGTGGGTGTCAAACTTGAGCTGGTTATCGATGAGGACTCCTAGTAATTTTGCATTAGATACTATTTTGAGAGGTGTATTGTTCTGACTGGTGATTTGTCTAGGGTGGTGGCTTTGGAAGGGGTAAATATCATGAGTTTGGTTTTAGAGGCATTTAATGCTAGGTGGTTGTCTAGCATTCATTTTTCAGTGGAGGAGAAGGCATCTTGAGTTAATTTTATTAGTATGGAGTTGGAGGTGGCAGAACATATTATAGTTGAATCATTGGCGTATTGGATGAGACTAGCATTGTCTGATGGAAGTTTTTTATGAAAATGTTAAATAGCAGTGGACCTAGAATTGAGCCCTGGGGTACTCCTGTGGAAGTGTTGGGGAATGGGGAGGTAGCTTTTTTCCACTTTACTGCTTGTTGCCTATTTGAGAGATAACTGGTGAACCAGTTGATAGAGGAGGGGGAAAGATTTAGTTTAGAGAGTTTGGTAAGGAGAAGGTTGTGAGAGATGGTACTGAAGGCCTTTGAAAGATCTAGTAGGAGGGTACATACAATGTGGCCGGAGTTACAGGCCTTGTTAACACTTTCTAGGAAGTAGAGGAGAGCTGTGGTAGTGCTGTGGCCAGGTCTGAATCAGTGTTGTGTGAGAGTTACAAGGTGGTTGTTTGTGAGATAGGGTAAAAGTTGAAGGCGGATGCATTTTTTGAGAAGTTTAGAAATGAGGGATAGGATGGCGCTAGGTCGAAAGTTTGGGATGTTATTGCTGTTAACCCCCCTTTATGGAGTGGAATAATAAAGGCCTTTTTCCAGAGTTGGGGTACATAGCCTTCTGTGATTGATCAGTTTATTAGAATGCAGATGGGGAGGGCTATGGCTTCTGCAGCTGACTTTAAGAAGTAGGAGGCGATTTGATCAGGAGCATTAGAAGTTGGTTTCAGGTTTTGAAGTTTTTTTTTATAGTAGATATAGGGATGGGATTTATGGAGAAGGGAGGAGGTTGAGAGGTGGAGGTACTATGGTAGGAGAGGGTAAGTATAGGGGTGCGGAAGTAGGGTTGTTAGTGAAGGTAGTTGTTAGTTTGGCTATGGAGTAGATGAAGAAAGAATTAAACTGGGTAGCTAGGTCTAAGTCGGCAGCATTTGGATCAGGGTGTGGTTTTCTATTTTACCTGGATTAAGGAGAGAGGAGATTCCATACCAGAATTTTTTTGGGTTTGTATTGTGATTGGTCTGGAGTGTTGAGAAATAGGCTTTCCGGTCTGAAATAATATGTTTTTTTTTTACTTTGTTTCCAAGTATTCTGTAGTCATTCAGGGTGGTTACAGTCTTGTTATTGTGGTAGCGTTTCCAAGCTTTATCTTGGAGTCACATAATGCTTAAGATGTCTTTGGTTAGCCAAGGGACGGATTTACTTTTAATACATTTTGTTTTCAGGGAGGCCAAGGAGTCTAACAAGTTTAAGAAAGTTAAATTGAAGTAGATGATGGCATTATCTAAGGGTAAAGTTTTTAGATGGGTTACAGTTAATTCCTTTGAGCAAGTATATGAATGTATTGGGGATAAAGTTTTTTAAGGACCGAGTGGAGATATAGGTGTGAGATAGTTGTAAGGAAGGGGAAAGATTGTGGGCAAAGGTTTGAAAGTGATTGCTGAGTGGGTCGGGAAAGATACCACTATCAGAGATATTGTGAGGATGAGACACTAGAATCCAGTCAAGGGTACTTCCAGTCGAGAAGTCCTTGGGAGGTCTGGTTATGGCATTGATAAGTTGGGAGAAGTTATACAGGTTTATATTTAGAGGGTTTGTGGGAGATTAAATAGTGGCCCAGTTAATATTTACATCACCCAAGATTATAGTCTCCTTTGTTACATTGGTGGAAAACCAAGAGAGAATGTCTTCAAGGATTGGGACATTGTCTCCAGGAGGGATGTAAAGGGTAACTATGCAGATGAGCTTGTGTCTGTTTACCTGAAGTAGGCCTGGAATTAGTTCAGCGTTAGCAAATTGGGGAATCTGTTTGGTGAAGGGAGTGAGTAGGAGGGAGGATGAGTAGAGGAGAGTGGCTCCCCCACCTTTTTTATGAGTTATATCTTTTCTAATTATGCAGTAGTTGGGTGGTATTAGTACAGAGTCTTTTATATGGGGTTTCAGGCAGGTTTCAGAAATGGACAGGATATCTGGCTGACTGTGGAGAAGCCAGGCATAGAGGTTGGGATCCTATTACATATGCTCTGAGCATTTAGATCTGTGAAATGGAGGGATTTAATATTAGGATGAGGGTAGGTTGAGACTTGAGGGGGGAGGGGGCCCAGAGTTTGGGAGGATATCGCCGGAGAGAAGGATGGTGATAAATTGGCAAATATGGGAAAATAGGTGTTTGGATAGCTTAGTATCAGGTGTATGAGTTACTAGTTTTGTAGGAGAAGTACTAACATGGATGAGAGTTGTAGTTTTGGGAATAGGTTTGAGTTTATAGGGGAAGAGTAAACACATAGCCCTCCAGAACACCCACCATCACATCTCTCACATAAAAACACAAAGCACACACTCACCTTAGCAGAGGCTTTCAATAGAAATTTACCCAAACAGCAGAGACCTCCAAGACAAAAATGCACTCGACCACCACAACACAGCACAAACCACAGGACACATAGCTCACCTCCACAGTGTGCCCCTCAACCTAATCCCCTAAGGCTAAACACCTTGTCTAATACACTGATCATAGGTGACTCAATAGTGAGACACACAGATGTTCCACTCACTAGGATGAATAAGGAGAAGGTAACAGTCAAGTGTCTATCGGGTGCCAGAATCTGACACATAACACATGCACTCATGTCACTCCACAAAAAGTACAAGTATGACTCTGTCATTGTCCATGTGGTTGTGAATGACCTGAGATGCACCTCCCTGGACTACATGAAAAGAGACATGGCGGAGCTCTCAGATTATGTGGCTAAGGCAGGTATGACCCTAGCCCTGAGCAGTATCCTACCATCACCCAGAATGATACCGCAGTACAAACAAAAAATGATTGACTTCAACAATTGGCTAAATTTCTGGTGTCATTCTAAAGGGTTCAGCATCTGTCTGCTTGGGTTGACATGATTGACAGACCTCAATGCTGTGCCAGAGATGGCCTGCATATGTCACCCCTGAGTTTTCGGGTAGAGGCAAAGGCTCTTGCCACCCCTACAGTTTCTTTTTTAGGGGGTATTCCAAAGACCAAATTACCACTGTAACAGCTATAAATAAATGCAATCTGGGGGGGGGGGGTCATGCTGCTCAACGCTAGAAGTCTAAATCTTAAGATGCACTTGACGCACTCCTCAAAATGGAGAATATCGACATTTGTGCTGTAACGGAGACTTCATTTAAAGCATCAGAAAGCACCTATGTGCTACCAGGCTATAACTCATTTCACACCTTTCAGCCCCAAAACATGGACTGTAGCTCCAAAGGTGGTGGTGTCTCCATATTCATAAAGGATATGCACATCCTCCAGACTAGTAGCCCAGCATAATGCATCTGAGATACTGTAGGTGCAACTAACATTGGGTAAGACGGCGATCCAGGTCATAGCCTGCTATAGGTCCCCAACCATGTCCCTAGACTCACACTCCATGTTTCTAAGCACCCTAGAATCTATCAAGGTCCAACCCAACACTCTCATACTAGGAGACTTCAACTACCCCTCCATCAACTTGGAGAACTACTCAAGAACCAATACACTGGCCCAATGATTCCTGGAAATCATTAATTCCAATGCCCTGGACCAGCTCATTCTGATGCCCACTAGAGGAAGCAACATTCTTGACCTGGTTATTAGTAACATGGGCGACCGTTGCTCTATATCAGTAGTCAATCCCTCCCTGGTCACATCTGACCATAAACTAATCACCATGCAAATCAACATCTCACCCACACCGCCTGCAAAGGCAACCCCCTTGAAAAACTTCTTATATTCTTCAAACAAGCCAACTGAAAGAACTTTAAAGGCACAATGATTCCTTAACAGAAAAATCAAAGAGTTGGAAGACTTGAACTATTCAGAAACTTCAGAAACTGTAATTTATTTTGCTTCTTATAGGTTACTAAAAGGGTACCTCTGCTAGGTTTATAAGACAACGTCTAATCTGGTGTTGTCTGTATGCCAGAAGAGCAATGGTGGCAGATTTAATATCTGATTGTATGATCTAATACTAAAAATAAACATCAAGCATACAAAAAGTGACATATACATTATAAAAGTTCTTCAAATTACTACGGAATAAGCTTCCCTTCCTACCAGAAGAGCTCATTCATTAACATCTTCAAAAATAACCCCGATGTACATATGAAGAGTAGGCAAAATGAACATGGGGTTTTCACACCTAAGAGTCCAGACAGACCCTAAACCAAAGACAACACTATATGGATATATGAAGATATAAGAAATGTTCCATATTCATGTAGAATTTCATTATAATGAAAGTAAAGTAATTCCATTTAAGTCAAGGAGTATATATATAACAGGCTGAAAAAGGAGTCCATTGAAGAGTCATTGACATTTAAACTAATGCAAGAACTGAGTTATGAAGACTTTGGGAGCTGAGCATGCAGTCAGTAAATGAGAGGTGACAGCGGGATGGAAGTGACATGATATGAGCACAATTCATAATCAGGGGAGTGGGGTGTATTTCACAATAAAATGAAGAGGAGGTACAGCTGACAAGTAGAAAGAATCAGATTCAGATTTTACAGAAGTATTATTTTTTCATTAACTCAGTGAGCCCACTCGGCACATGTGCCACTTTTTAGGAATGACCCTGTACATCTTAACAGAAAGGGTGGTGAGAAAATAGTATGGTCTTTAGGAATTATTACTAGCATATAGTTCAATGGGTGGCTGTAAGGGGGTCTGATACAAATGGGAAGGGGAGAAAGACAGGATACAGCAAGGGGCAACTACATACAGGCAAGTTACATACACCCATACGTAGGAGACCATATTTCATATTTTAGTAGCATTGTGCATTCATAAGGCATAGGCCAGTATTAGAATTCAAAAAGAAGGCCACAAGTGAAGAGGTGACAGAATACTGATGTCAAAGTATCATAACATATGGCAGCAGAAATATGTAATTACAATTGTCATGAAGACTGGAGGTCTAGTTTTGCTCATAACATTTTAAGGACAAAAAGGGGCACTTAATGTAACTGAAGCAATATAAAAATCAAAGAAAAAAGCAAGATGAATGGCATCAAAGTAAATGCTGAGCATGCAAACATGACCATGTAAAACAGAATGCTAAAAGCTACTAACATGTGGACCTGGGTTTGATTCTTGTAATCTCTAGTTGTTTACTCAGTGAAGAAATGTTTTACCCAGACTGAAATAATTTAGATATCTATATAAAAGAAGTACTTGAACTTAATAAATCTCGCAAGTAGTTAAAAATGTTAAATATCGGGGAACGTGCATTCACTGGTAAACCAGTTCTGGGGAGTGTTCAGAATCATTTTAGCTCACTTAGTATTTAGAATATTCTCTGTGGACAATCAGCATGTATGTTGGGAAAAGAGCAGTCAGATAAGTTAGACTTCAGGGAATCTGCAGCAGCCTTGGAGAGCAGGAAACGTGATCTTCTGTCCCCTAAATTATATTTGCAATCTATGCATGAAACAGTGCTGACCCTCTGATGACAGCAACCAACTCAGATAATGTTACTATTAAGCTAAGTTACTTCTCTTATTATTATAATGTAGGACATGGGTGTGTATACAACTACATATCAGCATTTGTCTATATCTGTATACATACATGTGTCTATACAATAGCCTATATCTACATGTGTGTATGAGCGCACTCATGTGCGCGCATGCGTGTGTGTGTGTGTGTGTGTGTGTGTGTGTGTGTGTGTGTGTGTGTATGCTACCCACACTGTTTTGTATTATAGGTTCATAGATTAGTACTATGCTAACTGTCCTTGTGGGTCATTTTAAGCCTAGCCAATTACCCCATGTGAGACTCAAACCCTGCACCTTGTGTCTGCAAGGTAAAAACCTTAACCATTCTTCCATCTTCCCACCCATGTTATCTTGACTAACTCCCACTTTGTATATTTGTTTTTTATTGTGGTCATAGATGAAGAGGTTCTGTGAGGGCCGGGCTACTCACCCACATACTAAGTAAAAAAAAATGCAACTCTGAAATCATAACTTTTCCATAGTCTGCTTGAAGTACTCTGCCCTGAATAGTTTTATTTCTACATAGAAGGTGGGAGTTGTTATCCTTGCAAAAGATCTAGCATGGTAATGCACTGATATTTGGTATCCAGACAAGCTGCTTTGTATTTTTCTTACCAGTTTAAAAGGAAAAAAACATTTTTGCACTCATTTCTCTTGGCTTACATACTCTCCCTGATGCGAACTCAAATGAGTTTCCATTTAATTTACTGAATTTAGTTATGAATACTTCTGTCTGTGATATGCTTCTTCCCTCCAAGGGCATATTCATCACTCTTAACACTGGAGTCCCACAAGAATGTGTACTAAGTTATTTGCTGTTCACCTTGTTAACACATGATTGTACAGCCAGGTACAATACAAACCACATCATCAACTTTGCTGATGACACAACAGTGGTGGGCCTTATTAGTAACGAAAATGAAACAATGTATAGAAATGAGGTGGAACAAACAGTGGTGGGCCTTATTAGTAACGAAAATGAAACAATGTATAGAAATGAGGTGGAACAACTGATCACCTGGTGTGGAAATAACTTAACACTAAATGTAAACAAGACAAAACAGATAATTGTGGACTACAGGAAGTACCTCACAAAGAGGATTACTGACCTCAAACAGCTGCCCTACACTTACCGTCTCAAAAAACTCCAGCTTTGCTCCATAGCATATCACCTACTCCGAGGTGATCTCTGCCTAACATATAAAGCTATGTCAAACCCAGAGCTGTTGGACATGCTACACCTAAAGAAATCCCAATCCCTCCAAGCTACACGCTCTAGGGACCTAAACATTGTCACCATAATAAACAGGACATGCTGGAGGGATAGATTCCTGTCCCAGAGAATTCCTATACTCTGGAACAAGCTACCCATCTATGTCAAGCAAAGTTCTTCATTAGCACTCTTCAAGAAAAATCTTGATGAGTGGATGAGAAATAGGAAATACACCCCAGGGATCACTTCTGTGTCTCTGCTCGACAGTGGCACAGGAAAATAACTTTCTTGGGTGGCGTAAGCCAGCAAACCTTGTTGGCTAGGCTTACATTGGCCCTCGGGCCGATAGCCTAGTACCTACCGATGAACCTATGAACATTCCCCCCTCACCATCAATGGGGAAACAGTTGAAAGAGTGAGAAGCACAAAGTTTCTGGGAGTGCACATTGATGAGGACTTGTCTTGGAACACAAATACAAATGCCATAGCCAAGAAAACACATCAGAGGCTGCACTTTTTGAGAAGGGTGGACAGTTCTCATTACTTTCTACAGAGGTACTATAGAAAGCATCCTGATGAACAACCTCATAGTATGGTATGGAAGCTGCTCTACCTCTGAGCGCAAATCCCTCCAGATGGTGGTGAAGACAGCTGAGAGGATCATTAAGACCACCTTACCATCTATCCACGACTTGTACTTATCCAGATGTCTTGGCAGGGCCAGAGGAATAAGACTGCACTCACTCTGCTTACAGATTGTTCCTGCATTGACCATCCAGAAAGCTCTTCCAAAGCATACGTTGCAGAATTACAAGATTCAGGAACAGCTTCTCCTCTAATGTCATCAGGCTGCTGAACTCTAGTAACAACTGTGCTCCATGAGGGCCATCTGGGTCAGTAGAAACTGTTGTAGCTTGTCTCATATTGTGCATTAACCTGGGTACCAGTCTCATCTAATACTTAGTGCAATATTCACCATGACTGTTAACTTATAGGCCATCTACAGCAGAAGCAATGCAGTAAAATATCTCTTCTTTCCATGCAATACGTTACAAATTTGTAAATTAACCATAGTGCAATACTCTAAGGTCCATAGTGCAATACTCTAATGTTTACATTGCGATACTTAAATGTCTCTTTGTGTGCAAGGATCAGTGCAATGTCTAAGCCAGGTACTTGTGCAATACTAAAGTCTCATGCAAGTAAGTGTTCACTGAGAAAAGTGTTAAAATGTGTTTCTAATTATGTGCAGTATTAGTCTGTCTACCTGCAAGTCCATGATGTAATAGCTAGGTGTTACATGTGTAAATGTCTGTGAAAATAGTCTATATGTTGTCTGCACATTGAGTCCAGAGACACGGAATTTTGTTCAGTTTCCAAATGACAAAGTTTACTTTGACTTTGACATTCCCTTATCTTAGCTACAAGCAACAATTTTGCATGTTTAAATACACTATTTGTTTAATGCACAGGATTGATCACTAGAGGGCAGACAAGAACTACAGATCAGACAGCTCACGCTGGTAGCATTCAGACTTTCTAAATAGCTCTAGAGGTAATACCAGTGCTACACATTATGACGTGCATTACACACACTATCAGTCCCCACCACCACAACTACGACTGTCTGACAAGTGATATCCAAAATGGCCTCTGAACCTTTCTTCACCGAAATGTGTGAAACAATAAATGACAAGTGGGCAAAATGTGTGATGTATAATCAAACCTGAAGCAAAGCTGAGAATGGAGGTGTAAAAACAAAGCTAAATTGAAGGCAGCAACGCTTTTAATGCTCACAGACTAAATTACATTTAGTGTAGAAAACTGATGTTACCTTGTGGTGCAGATGGTTCCTGAACTCCAAAATGACTGCCACACTTCATAATGTGTGAGACGTAGAGCTAGGCATTCAGCTGTGGTTAATCAGACTTTAAAAAAACATTTAAAATAAAAAATGGACTACAATTCTGACCTTCCACATAAAGGGTCTCTGCCTGGTACCAGATGAAGACTGCCCAATATGTTTACATCCTTTCCCACTTGTGGAGGAAGGATATTGAGACAGCACCGAGAGGAATGAAAGGAATGGATGTAATCAGGAACTCTTTTCTGGTAGAAGCTGTTATTACAGATACAGAAAATGCTTTGAAGGGTAAATGATATAAGCCATCGAGGGCACATGAAAGGACTGAAGTGAATCACCTCACTTAGGTGGGTGGATATAAACCTATCCTAAATCCTGCTGCCACGCAGCAAATGATAAATGATGATTCTAAGTTGCACTACACACATGACAACCTGTTATAGTAGTCCAACCTGCCATGTATCAGTGGATACCATATGCATTAGTAGGTGATATTAGAATATCTGAGTTCTAACCTTAATGGATGGTGTCTGATGCGCCACATATATTGTTTCTTTTTCATATATTCTGTCACATAGCTGAACAATAAAAGATTACAGGCATTAATTCCAAGTGTTTAATCACAAAGACAATGATAGTAATCACAATCACTTTCCAGGGCCTCTTCTTTTTAGTTAACCCCAAGTTAGAGTAATTATCATTAACTGCAGCTAAACAAGATAGTTGGGTAGGTACATTTACTATATGCATGTACAGTGCAGCCAAAAGGCAGTTCCATTGTACTGAGACTATGGATATAGTAAATAAATTAGCAAATACATGTTTATTGAGAATGAAGATATAACATTATCCTTACTATATCCTCCTTTGGGGTACAATATACTTAACTCTTTCTCTCTCTATATATATATGTATATACATGTATTTGTTTCTCTCTCTTTCTTTCTTTATAAAACAGCAATTCGGTGGTGTAAACATTGGCTCTAGGTGATTTGGCTGCATTGATTAATGTTTAGGTGACACCCCCAACCCACAGAAAAATGACATACATATGGTTCCCATGCATTTGACTGAATGTACATTTATTTGTTTGACAAAACAGGGGTGTGATTTAATGTTCACAGTATGGATGTCCGAACTGTAGATATGTTGACGGTATAGAATGTTGATACAGTTAAGTGGTGTTGGGAGAATGAGAGCATGTGTGTGCGCGTGTGCGTGTGTGCACATGTGTGCGCATGTGCGTGTGTGTGTGTATGTGTGTGTGTGTGTGTATGTCTGTAATTTAGGGTTAGGGTCGAGGATGGGTGCTGTGCGTTTGTGTGTGAGTTTATATATTTTAGGGGTTAGGTTAGGAGATCTATTTGTTGTTTTTGTGTGTTTGTGAATGTGTGTCTGAGTCTGTCTTGTGTATTGGCAGTGCTAAGGGAAGGTTTTAATGATGTTAAGGTGCTGGATTAGGGTTGGGGGAAGGGACAGCGTTCGGGCTGGTGTTCGCACCCATTACTAAGGTAGTACAGGGGGAAGGGGATTTGCAGTATTGACTCCATAACCTCCAATAAATTAATTTTCTTTTTCCATAAATATTTTCAAGTCCAAATAAATAAATACATAAAAATATATCTACAAGACCAAAAACAAAACAAAATAAAAAATCAGATCTTAGAGGTGAAGGTGGCAGGTGGCTTTGCTAAATATAGAAGTCTCAATAATACCTTGAGTGATTTATTTGCTTTTATCTGCTTTGCGATATTGACATCTGAGCTATTACATAAACCTGGTTTAAAGATTCAAAGTATATTTACAGACTCCAGGGAATACCCACTTCCATTGCTGTAAATTTGATGGCACAGGTAGTGGTGTCTCAACATCTACAAAAAGGTTAGAGGCAGCAGCAGCATTAGGGTCAGCACACATATGTAAGGTGGTACATGGGGGGCTCATATGTGTTATCCTTAACCCTGCCACTGCCTCTGACCTCAGGTCTAAACATCACCTTACCAAAAACCCTTTCCCTAACAGTACTAATCTTCAGACAAACTATACATTATACTGTTAGATGTTGATTTTTTTCATCTATCAGTTGGGAATGGAAAGCTTGTGTTTCCCTTTTTTGATTGGCTTAGTTTCATTTTTTTATGTTTGTAATTTTCAATATGCAGAGGTCAATCAGATATGAGTCCATATTTCTGTATATTGACTACTGAGAATATATGATATATACATTTTTTTTTTCAGTTGGTGGTAGAGATGCCAAATAACTGAAATAGTGGTTGGGGTTCATGAGACAATGCATACATTACATTTACCAGTAAAGCAATAACATTTTTACCCCAGACACAGTTTACAATTTTCATTTGCATGTGTTTGACAAGTTCAGATTCCAAAACAATTCAGGTAAGGTGCTGCTCTCAGTTTGCAGCAGATGTTGGAATATAGACAATTCCAAAAGAGGGCTTGGGTGTTGTCGTATGCAAAATATGAAAATGGAGGAGTGAATTCCCTGCTGACACTACACCATGTAAGAACTCTACATGAATCTGTGCATGACCCAAACAGAGCCCCAAATAAAGTATACCTGACACAGCATGGCTGAAATGTCAGGTGTGCCCTGTTCAGAGCTTCCCACTGAATCCACTCTAGAGAGCGCCTCCATTGGAATCAGTGTCCTAAGTCACGGTTAGCCATGTGCAGTACAGACTAAAGTTAAGCCAGGCAGTAATGTTTTGTAGACAGTAGGCATTCTTGCAATCCTGAATGTATCTTGACAGCAGGTACCCCTTCATGTTTACCACCTGTGCATGTCCAGTATACTGGGGTATAGTATTTCAGCAGTGTCCATACAAATAAAAACAAAGGTAACTGACAAATGGGATCAGTACTGATCCCCAAAGGAACTTTTGACCGAAGCACAAATAGCCGGGCATACTTCCATGAAAGTGCTTTTTATTGAAAAAGCACTTTCGCAGAAGTATGCCTACAGCTAGAGGGAAAGTGTGGGGGGAATGACTGTTGCGAAGATCATACTATGGTGCAGATAAGGGAATATTTCCTTTTCCTCACTGTAGTGCGATCTCAGAGTGAGAATATTAAAGTAGGGGGGTGGGGTGCCGGGGGGGGGCTTGCATGAATATGCAGTTGTTTCAAGACAGGACAGATGGATTAAGTCCAGTTGTCTGTGGAGATTACCATTTGACAAATAGTTCCTTCTGGAATGCGGACTTTAATAATATTTTTACATTAATCTGTTACACTGCAATCCTGCAGTACTGAAGAGCTTTCTTTTTCCCTTGGTTATATCCCCACAATCTCACTTGCTGTCTTGCTAGGAGGCTTGTGCTATACAAAAGATACTTTTTAGTGCTGTCATCCTAAAGTTAGCTGGGCATGTTGTTTGACAAGACTGTCGGAAAGCTATATGTCAGTTTCTCATGGGAGCTGCTATTTTCACTGCTACAGATATGTACATTAAAAGGAATGAAAATAACCTGCTATTTTCATTTAATCTTTCACTGTATTCCTTCCGAGAATAGATTGTGAATGAAGAATAACTGCAGACACACACACACACACACACACACACACACACACACACACACACACACATATATATATATAGGGTAAACTCTCGGTTAACTGTAGTTTCTGGTTGCTTGAGAGTTTCTACTAAAAATAGGCCTGACTAATACAGTACCCTATACTATTTGTTTGGTTTGATTTCTTAGGCTGGGGAAAGAGGGAGTTTATTCCTATCTTCATTTTTAAAACTCAAACTCTACAAAATGTAAGGTATGTTTCTGCGGGGGAGGGGGGTGGGAACAGAAAGGCAATACAAGAAAATTGTACTGCATTTCTTTGATTTTTTTTTCTGGTTGTTTGAGAGTTCTGGTTGCTTGAATTCCACCAGTTAACTGAAAGGTTACTGTATACATTTATATATATATATATATGGCATTGTACCCATTTAAATGCAGTCTATGAGTTAGTGTAAAACAAAACTGTAATACATTCATTTAAATTAAAAATTGAGATAACTGGAGGAAAGAAAGGGGTTTGCTGATGGTTAGTGTGGATGCTATTTTGCTCACAGAGACTGCAAGGCACATCTTAGTTCATTACTGGCAAGCATAACCATGTATGTTTAAAATATATGTGATAAAGGCTGAGGAGAGTTATGCATCTGTTGACTTCTGGTAATGTTCTTACTTCACATTTAAACTAGCCACCAAGTTTTAGCAAGATAAATTCTGTAAGGAAAAGACTTCTCTGAGGAAGAAGCAAAACAGATCTGAAACTCCCCGAGTTAGCTGAATGAACATTGATTACCTTTGTACAATACCCACAGTTCCTAAAAGAGCAAAGTATCAAAGGCACATTAGGGGAGGGTTCTACTGCCCTCCTGCTGCTGGTAATTAATGGAGAACAGCAGAAGGCCTCAGATTACTTAGGTATAGGTGTGTGTGTGTGTGTGTGTATATATGAGTAAGTGTGCATGTTTGTTGTGTGTGCACACATGAGTATATGTTAGTGAGTGTGCATGTTTGTGTGTGTATGACTGAGTGTACACATTTATCGTTTATGTATGCACACGTGTATCTGTTAATGATTGTGCATGCTTGTGGTACTTGTGTGCTTATGTGCATGAGTGTGTGTGCGTGTGTGTTCATGTGAGTTCATGTGAGTGTGTGCGTGTGTGTGTCTGTGTGTGTGTGTGTGTGTGTGTGTGTGTGTGTGTGTGTGTTATGTGTATGTGCGCGTGTAAATGTTTGTGGTGTATGTGCGTGTGCTAGTCTGTGGAAAGGAGGGCAAAGCAGGGTAGTGTGAGGGGAATATGGTAATAAACACAATTATCCAAAAACATTATATAATACTATAACATGCCTTTACAAACATGTGCCTCAGGCCAGTACTATATGATACAGTTACCACTGGTACTATAGCCTGCTTTAGGCCAGAAATAACCTGCAGTAGTGTCTTTGAGGATGAATGGCACTATAGCCACTAACTAACTAATGGCCATGATGCCACCAACTGTCATCACATTCACTTCATGTATACAGTATCTAAATTGCCAGGGGTGAAGCAGACTTTACAATAAGTGGTCATAATCAACCAATATCAATAAGAGAAATGTCATAATCAGCCAATATCAATAAGAGAAAGGCACTACTCTCTGAACTACCCTGTAAATTAATTTACTTGGATTGCACATAAATACTGTGGGTCTGGTTGTAACAAGACAGGTTCTGTTTCTTCTCTGCTTACCAACTACTGAAGAAAGCTATAATAGGACACAATGAATTTTGTTTTTTTGCTAATTTTAAATGATTAGAGTTTCAATATATTACTGAAACGGTAACCATTTGAAATGTTGCAATCCGCTTTACTGAGTACTGAAATACTGAAACTGAATGGCTGATAAAATGGACTTGCATATACCAAGATGCCCAAGGTAGGAATATTCCCCTTTCTCTGAGGTATGATAGTCTTGGAGATGGTATATATATATATATATATATATATATATATATGTATATGTATATATATATATATATATATATAAATATATATATATATATATATATATATATATATATATATATATATATATATATATATATATATATGTATATGTATATGGGTCCACTTCACATGATCAACCTTTCACAAGGTCGACTTTCATATGGCCGAGACCATATGATCGACTTTCGAAAAGCCGACCATGGGGAACCGCTATCTCCGTACAGTGCAGAATGGGAAAATGTCCATCTTCTGCACTGTAGTGCGATCTCAGAGTTGGTATATTTAAGTTATGGGGGGGTGTGGGGGGCAGAACCCTCCAGGGGTGGTGCAGGGGGGCTTGCCCCCCTTCCAACAGTTTTAATGTAAGTGTTCGTTGTGTTTTTTTGTGTTTATTTTACATGGTCGGCTTTCCGAAAGTCGATCATATGGTCTCGGCCATATGAAAGTCGACTTTGTGAAAAGTCAGCCATGTTAAGTAGACCTATATACATATATATATATATATATATATATATATATATATACATATATACATATATATATATATATATATATATATATATATATATATATGGTTTCACTTCAGAATCCTGAATTATCACAATCCTGAACTTCATAATCTGGAATCCAAAATCCTGAAAATTCAAAATCCAGTGTCACAAAATACTGAAAATATACAGGACAGAAAGAATGACAATATTCCAGTATAAGGGCACAGAGAAACGCATACAAGACAAAGGATAGCATACCCCCTGCTAATTAAATATATAAATTCCAAAACTGCACTCCACAGAAAAAAATGGCAAACATACCATCACGTGTTCAGGACTGCCTGTTGTAACCTTAGTAACATTCCCTTTTAACTTGCTATACTACAACATAACTCATGATAGTGTAGTGAAGTGCAGTCTTGGAGTTGATATATTTAAGTAACAGGGGGTGTGGGGGGCACAGCCCACTAAATGGGGGGTGCAGGGGGAATTGCCCCCCCTGTTTATATTTGGTGGAATGTAATCTGATTTGTGTTCTCTATAGTCAGGATATGTATCCTGTGGATTCAGGATTTTGAGTTTTCAGGATTTTGGGCTTCCAGATTATGAAGTGTTGTGAAATTCAGTATTGTGATATTTCAGGATTCTGAAATTTAACCATACATATGTATATGTGTGTTTGTGTGTGTACATATATATATATATATATATATATATATATATATATATATATATATATATATATATATATATATATATATGGGTCTAGGACTATTCACTGAAAGCACATTTCACTGAAACACGTAACACATTTGACTGTGCGACCCTAGAGTTAGTACATATAGTAAGGGGGGTGTGGGGGCGTAGCCCCTTACCTATTTTAAATATTTTGAACTATATACATGGATACTTGCAATTCCAATAAATTACTCTTTTCTGAACATATATATCCAAACTATGTGGAAGGCTACACCCTCCCACACTCCCCAATGTGGATGGAGGTGCCCCGACACCCCCCCTTACTATATATACTAACTCCAGGGTCGCACTACAGTGGGGAAAAAGGCCATTTATAACTTTCAGTGAATTGTGTTTTCAGTTAATTAGTTTTCAGTGATTTGTACACAGTCATTTGACTTTCAGTGAAATGTGCTTTCAGTGAATAGTCCTAGACCCATATATATATATATATATATATATATATATATATATATATATATATATATATATTAATTCGGGGGAGGGCTTGCCCTCTTGCCAAAAACAAGTTTAAAGGAGGGGAATGATATTCACTCTTACCCTGCAGTTTCAGTTTTTTATTTTTGTTATGTTGGCACTTAGCATTATGAATACATTTCAGTAGGGAGCCAACTGACACTAAATATTACTGGTGATGCAACCTACACACTAAAATTCATATACTGTAAGAACTGAACAACTTTTTTCTTTAACTTTATTCTTAAAGTATTAATATTTCAAGTTACATTAGTAAGGTTAGTTACTTTCTTTATGACGTGAGAGCAAAGATAAGGAATGAGTTGAGAAAAAGAAAAAAAGAAAACCAGTCCATGAGCAATCACTGCAAAGATGACTCTGCCTTTTCCTACAAAACAGAACCAGTTAAAATTCAGCATAATACTTACCAGGTGGTCCAGGTGGAGGGTAGGGAAAGCCCCCTAATGCATGACCCTGTAATGTAGTGTTGGCCACAGGAACCACGGGATTACCTGGCTGCAGGCCTGGGTACATTGTCCTCTAGAACATAAAAGGCAACAGTTTAGAATCACAATCAGTATGAGTGTTTTGGTAAACTTTCGCTGTAAAAATTAAATGATGTCTGTCTACATTTTATCTGCACCAAGTTCTGTTTACTAATCTTGTAGCAAAATCTACTTCACAAAGATCATTCATCCAGACTTATTTCTTCATATATGATATTCTGAGCACATTGTGTGAGAGAAGAAATCCGCTAAGAGGTTTGGAGATGCATTGTGCTGTTTGTGTGTGTGTGTGTGCGTGTGTGCGTGTGTGCGTGTGTGCGTGTGTGTGTGTGTGTGTGTGTGTGTGTGTGTGTGTGTGTGTGTGTGTGTGTGTGTGTGTGTGTGTGTGTGTGTGTGAAAACTAGCACTGCATTAAACAGAGCAAACAGAGGACCTTTAGCTCATCAGCTTTCTCACCCAGATCTTTGCCAAAATAGTATGAAAACATCACATGCAAGAAATGGATTTGTAGTCCAAGGAATTCATGAATTTTGACTTAATTATGAAAGAAAGCAAAAATTGTAAGGCCAGTACAGTCTAGAAGCACACTATAATAAAGAACTACATAAGTATATTTGTCAGATTTTGTTTGATTCCCATGGCATCCATCTTTTTTAGTGACCTTGCAACCCGAAGTATGTCATTTAAGCTCCCAGGGTTTTTGTCTGGAACAGAAATGCTGCCTGGAGAACATTCCTATGAAGACACTGAGTAAGACATGTTATGGACTCTATTTTAAAGAGAACTTCAACAAATGGCTTAAAGCCCTTGTAATGGTCTATAGACGGACTGCCTAGTTGTCATCTATGAACCAGTACAGAGAACAAGGAGATGTCCCTGATATTAAGTCCACCAGTACAGCTACAAATACAGGATAAGCTGGCCAAGAAATAGAAAACCCAGAAAAAAAGGTTTAAATTTTGCAGAATTGCTTTAGAGCTGCAAACAAAACCATTGTAAATATAGGCAGCCACATTTATAGGAAATGAAGCTATTAAAGTGTATTATGCACTTGATTTACCTGTTGATAAATGCAAGCTATTAGTAATTAAGCAGTACTGTGAGCCTAGCAAAAAGCTGCCCTACAAGCACTGCGCATATTTGTCACAATCAACCAGCCCATATGAAACCATTGATACTTGTGTCACTAAACTAAAACCAGAGCGACTAGAAATATGGAGACTTCCATGAATCGCTGCTTTCAGATGGGATTGTATGTGACAAAGAATTATTGAGTAAGAGGAAAACCTTTACAAAAATAATTGAACTTGATGTGTGTAGAATTAGATGCAGAAAAGGGTTAGTCTGAAAATAAAGAGGTGTGACTATAATGGTGTATATCAGGCAATAAAGAGTACAAATGAAAGCATTAGCAGTAGGAAGTTATGTAGCGATGACATAATTAAAAATAGGGGAGACAAAGTAGTGACAGTTGAGCAAAGATTTAGTAAGAGATGGGGATACAGCCATGACGGCGGAGCAGGACAATGATGTGGGGAGATTAAAATAATTTTGCTAAAACATGTTAGGTAAGGAGGCCAAATTTCAGGGTCAAATGCTAAGCATTGCAAATAACTTGAAAAAGATGAGTACCTGAATTTGCCAAATATGAGTACAATCTCAAAAATAGTTTTCTGAAATTACAGATATGCATGACCTATGACTAACAAAATTTGCTGACATTTGCAAACTGAGCATAATTGTGAAAGCAACCCATGATGCAATGGGTCTATATTAGATCAACGAACAATTAAATTCTCGAATTTGTAAAGGTCGACCTTTACAGATCGAACATTTAAATGTTCGAAAATGTTTAAAAAAAAATGAAGTGACAAAAACCAAAACCAAAGGGTGTAAGTAGGGGGGGCATGTCCCCCTGCACCCCCACACCCCCCTACTTAAATATACCAACTCCAAGATCATGCTACAGTGTAGGGAAGGGTAAATTTCCCATTTTCACACTGTAGTGCACTGATGTGCGATCTCGGAGTTGGTATATTTAAGTAGCGGGGGGTGCAGGGGGGCTTGCCCCCTGCTAAAACCCTTTTCTGTTACTTTTTTGTTTACATTTTTTTATTACATCTTCAAACATTTAAATGTTCAATCTCTAAAGGTCGACCTTTAGAGATTCGAACATTTAATCATTCGTTGATGTAATATAGACCCGATGCACTGGCCCTGCAACAAGTACTAAAGCTTACCAATGAGTGGTGTATTTAAAAAGGGCTACGATGTAGCTCTGCAACTAGAGAGAACTATCAAAAGCCCAAATACTCATGAACAGATAATTCAGAGTGAAGTTTATAACCTCAGTGGTGCTGATGCAGTCTGTGCCACATCTAAATGAAATGGGAACTGGCACATCAACCTCAGATGAAATATCATAAGACAGGATCCATGGGGTTCTTTCCAGGAGTCGTGGTGAGACCAAATTATACTCATGACAAGAACAAGGTACAGCCCTAGGTCTTTATCTTTTGGGAAGCAGAAACATCAAATTCCTACTTTGTGCAAGTTAATGAGAGCCAAGTTCTCCGTTGAAACACAAAACTAACCTAACTTCCAGGACAAAGTTCTAGTTCACTGTTGGAGAGAGGAAGATGAAGTAGCCAGAATAATATCTGAACCTCTGTTGTGCTTAAATGCACCTGCTAGAAGCACCACATAGGACTTATGTTCAAAGAGCTAAAACAGTTTATTTTAAGTGATTGAAGCCAATGCTCAAGAGCTAAGGATGCAACTCAGATGCCACCATCCAACCTAGGTCCTGTTTAAATATCCAGATAGACACAGAGCATCAGATCACCTCACAGACAGACTATCCTGCGCCAGCACCACTGCATTAAGGGATGAGGCCCTAACTATGGCCCAGGTGACCCAAGTTCTATTAGTGGCTTGAATGTCTGAGAAGCAGTTAGGAAGGGACAGGTATGCCTATCCCGGGGAGGCCATTTATCTAGGCATTCTCTGTGGGGAGGCATGGTCCATAGAGGGGGGGAGCAGCCCTTGGATGTAAAACAGATGAATGCGGGGGGACCAAGGGATGGATCAAAAATGAAAACAATATCTCCCCAGTGAAAGCAGTCAATGGTAGCCCACCCCTTTAGGTTCTGGGCTAGCCCCAGACTTAGAATAAAGATAATTTAGGGGGTGTAGGAGAGGCTGGTAGACCTAGAAAAGGAATGGGTAAGATGGAAAGAAAGAAGCAGAAGGGGAGCAAAAAAAACAGAATTTCCTGAAAGATTATTGAAAGCTATCAAATGTCTCTAAATAAAATGCCTTTTCAAATGTAGGCTTTTTCACAGTACAGTACAATCACAGTATACCATCAGGATGTATGATAAATTCCTAAGTGGAAAGGATTAATTTATAAATTCTAAGTGGAAAGGATTAATTTATAAATTAGACATTTAAGAGTTAAGTATGATACATGCTGGAAAGACATTTATATGTTGCTTGTGACCTATTTTACAGAAAAAATGCATAAAGTATAGCTTTGGAGTGTGAGTCTTATTTACTGCATACTGGTTTGCAACCACTGACAAGGCAATGGATATAAACATCATACCACATGATCTGACTGTAGCACGTTCGGCCCAGCTGCAGAAGAAAGATGATAGGTCAGTGCTAATGGCCATAGCAGAATACCCTTATAATTAGAGAAAAGCCGGAGAGGAAAAGGAGATATCAGTGTCAGCAGCAAGAGGAAGGGAAAAGTAAGAGTGAATGCAAATGCATGAAAGGGAAATTTTACAGGCTGTCTCCCTGTGCCATGCCAGGAATCCTAGGAATGAGATAAAGAAGGCGGATGTGGCATTAACTAGTGGGAAACAGCACTGCAGACAAAACTAAAACAATGGGTCACTAAGAAGTAAAAGGGTGGCACTTGCTGTTACCACCAAAAAGGTTTTATAGGAAGGACATAATGAGTGAAAGGAGGTTGTGGAATATCCTAGTACGGTACCAAGAAGCACGGGTAAAAATGAAAAGATATTATCAAAAACAAAGAATGCGAAGATGGTTGGATGGTCATGCTGTACAGTACGAGGAGGTTGGGGAATAACATAAAATAGCTCCACTCACTGTTAATGATAGGAGATACTTGCTCTGTAATCATAAAACAAACATGGCTGACTTAGGGCTGCCACCTTTTCAAATGCCCAAAGTGGGATATTTTTTGTAGGAATGTACGATTTTGCAGGACAAAACATACTGACGGCCAGTGCAAAGGACAGAATTTCACTTTTTTGCCAAAACAAAAGCTTATTTTTGTAGCATTTGAGTTGCTTATGCTATTTCATGTAACATTTGTGT
Organism: Protopterus annectens; assembly: GCF_019279795.1. Taxonomy (NCBI): domain Eukaryota; kingdom Metazoa; phylum Chordata; order Ceratodontiformes; family Protopteridae; genus Protopterus; species Protopterus annectens. The sequence goes on along the minus strand of NC_056747.1, from coordinate 323,771,202 downwards.
GTTTCAGATGCAAAATACCTGTTTTATGCAACTATTAAAGAAAACTTAAGAAATATACTTTGTCTTAAAATCTCAGGACATTTGCCATTTTTTAGTATGACACAACTGCCCAAAGTGGGACTGTCCCTCTCAAAAAGGGACAGATGGTAACTCTAGGCTGATGGGAAGAGGGTTGCATTATGATGCTATGGGGCATGAGCTTTATATGAACAGGATGCATTGTGGGATGTGAGTATAAGGAACAGACAGGATAAAGGACACTCTGAGGAAAGACAAGGGGAGAGAGAGAGAAAAAAAAATGAAGGGGAACTCAGATATTAGCATTTAGAAAGGATGAATGGTCATTCATCCTTAAAGGCCATTAAAAACATGGAAAAGGGCTACGAAAGGCATATCATGTGAATGGAGAGATGGGTAAAGGAATACAGAGCCATAGGACTGGGACACATCAGTGAGGAGTGAACTTCCAAGGTACAGAAGATTAGGAATCAATGAGGTTTCTTTTAAATGAGCATAGGGCGAGTCCCAAAAAAATGTACCCTTTCCACTAGCAGTTTGGCAGCTTTGGTGTAAACATGCAGCTTTGCACATGGCCCTTACAGCATTAACATGAAAGAGATTATAACAGACATAAAGGACATTATAGGCAATAATGGCACCACCACTATGAGTTTTATGACCCCTGATGGGGAGGTATAGTGCAAGGACTAAGGTTTATAAGATTAGGAGGGTAGAGACTGAGCTGAGGCCAAGGGAGAGCAATATAGGATGATAGGAGGGGATAGTAAATTATCAGAACTGTGAGAGTGTATTAACATGGGAACAAATAAAGAGCAAAAAAAACATTTGTAGCAATCAGCTTATTATAGACATGCTGCACAGCTTTTCCACTAAAGTGCAAAGATAAAAAAATCGGTAGGAATAATTTATTACAGACCCACAGACTCAGCTCTTCCAAAAAAAAAAAAGAAATTCTATATTATATCGGCTTGTTACAGTTTAATACACAAGAAGCCCTGAAGTGCCTATCTGTATTGACATTCAGAAATGCCGGAACCCTTGTTCCCAACTGCACCCCTAACACTGCCCCCTTTACTCCACCCTTACTATGCTTCTGCTGAAGATGGCAGGTACCTTATGGCTCATAAGAAGGACAGGGAGACAGAGATGCAGAAAATGGTCTGTGAAGACGCTAAGAAGACAGGAGTCAGGGTCTCACAATTAGGGACATTTTGAAAGGCTTGGCAAGTATCTGGCAGCTGGTATAGGCATGAACATTTCTTTTGATACACAAGACAGTACATGATACCTCAAGCAGAGACTATGTTATTAAAAGTAGGATGGAATGGATATGAGGAAGTGAAGAGGATGTGCTGGTGACAAATATTTTCTTCAACTTCATTTCAACAAAAGAACAGGTTGGTGGGGCCTAGCAGTGGGAAGCGGTGCAGGCAATACACATTGGGAGAGCTGTGACAACAGATGAGGTGAAAAATTAACTAGGGGCCAGTTTGGCATCAGAACACAATATTACCTAAAAGGCCTAGGCCATAATAAGACCTGTCAAAGTTAGTTGGGTGGGCAGGTACATTAGGATTCAAAGTAGAAAATTATACACTTCAGGAAAGGTGGGTGTAGGAAAGGAGGATTTAGGGAGGTAATATACAGATTAGGAACTGTAGTGTAGCGACAAAACAACAGAAGGCTGAGGAGAAATAAATCTTGCAGTGATCAACACCTGTGGACTCAGTCATGTACGGGAGTTTGACGGACAGTGGTGATGGCCATAATGGATGGTGGGAGTACTTAAAGGAAACATACAGTGTGGTTTGTGTGGTTTCAAGGTCATATCTAAAAACCTGTGTCAGTACAAGTGGACTTAGAGAAAAGAAAACCAAAATAGCGCAACAAGTGCCAAGGCATGTTACAGAAATAGCAAGGCAAAGGCTAGGATGGGAAGAAGACTTCAAGGCACTGGAAAGGTACACCTTGGAGGAAAGAAAGGAACAGAGGCTATAGTATGACTTTACCCTACCTGCAATTCAATTAGGAAGACAGAAATTAAAAAAAGTAGTACAGGAAGGAGAAAACAAGAGGAGTGGGGTGTGTGGGATTTGGAAGGAGAGGAGACAAGATTCAGAATTAAGGAAGCAAATTTTATGAAGTTGGTGGAGATCTGAAGTGACCTACCTGAACCAGAGAATGCAGTGGTACACAAGTCACAGGATACAAGTAAGGTTTTGTGAGGTGGAATGATTGGAGGTACACATGCATAGGGGACAGCTACATCAGGCTGCACCCCTGATCTTCTAGTTATCACCTTCTCTAAACATTCCTGTGCATGAATTCAGAGTATAAATATGCAAACAGCTTAAGATCAAGCTGTTTAACCTTACTGCCACAAGACAGGTGGGATACCATAGTACCAACCACAAAGTGAGATGGCAGTCTAGCATACAGCATATTATTTGTAAATTCATATTGTCTTTTAAATAGCCAGACATTAAATAATGTGTGCAGTGGCCAAAATATGACTTGTGTTAATGAAAGTGATAGCCCCAGGCAGTGGTGAATTAACAGAAATATCTTATTGCAAGTACTTTGGGCATCAGGGTATAAAAGAACTAGACCACAAAAAAACAGGGCATTTTTAAGATGGATAGAAAGGTGTTGGGAAAGGTAGGTAGTGCTCCAAAACTGTATATACAATGAAGGCCAATCTAAACAATATGTTAAATTATAATGAAATAAAGCATAGACTGTCTACCAAGGGTGGGAACATGGAACACTGAGAGTCATTGTTTTTAGGCATGGTAATATAGAAAGTGTAGTACAGCAGTAGGTAAGGGACCTGGATAATGTGATGTTAATTGTGATGACAAGCTGTATTGGCAGCACATACTGAGCACAGCACAGATAATAGGCTTACTGAAGGCACTTTGCTGGGTTTATAACTCATTCACAATTATTTCTATAGCATGCATTACTGCATTTATAACACATTCACAATTATGTTTATGGCATACACTTATAAACTTGCATTGACTAACACTTCTGAATTAGTTATCTTCAACTTTCTTGTGATAAAGACAAGTATAAATATTGAATTAATATGATTAAGTCTTGATGGTAAAAGGTTATGAATGCATAAATACATTTGCTACTGGAGGATCAGTGCATTGTTCGGGTCTGATTTTTGTTTGTAGTAGCTGTGATGATTAGGTTCTCCTGTCTCATGATGTGCACCACTGCCTCTCAAATAACATGCAAAGGGTGACTGGTCTTCACAGTATACAAAAACTGTGCAATACTGCCTCAAATATTTCACTTAACTGATCATTTTCCCAAAGGCCTAAATTCACAGGTTGTTTCTGAGCTTTCACAACATCCTACACAGGTCGCCCCTGTTGCATTTGCTTTTGCTATTCTCAGGCTCACCTTCCTTGCCTATCCTACCCCACCTCCAATTCCCACCCATCACTACTTACACTACATTTAAATTTACTAAACTGTACCCAACAACACATCAGCCAGTGAAATACACACTACTCAGCACTCCCAGTTCCTCACCATAACTACATTCTGCATTATTTCTTCTTTTTCTCCTCCCACTTCTTGTGTATCTCACTTCTTACACATGACTTCCTGTCTTCCTTTCTTAGACATCCCTTCTTCTCCCACATCTTACAGATCACTTTTTGTGTTCCTTCTTTGTACATCTTTTCTCCTCCCATGCTCTGTCTTCTTTCCTTACACATTACTTTCTGCCTTCACCAATTTCTTACACATCACTTCCTACCTCCCCCCACCCATCACCACAAATAATTCTCTAATATTATCACCTTTCTTCACCCCCAGTGTACGACAGGCGACTTTCTCGACATTCCTCTCGTAAAACTCCTACTTTTGCTACATCTGTACTGTGTCTCGTTTTTTTCTTGCTTCATCCACAACAGGTTTTCTCCATTTTTTCTTCTCCTTCCTCCAACACATACTGTTCCATCCTTAATATACTCATATAGACCTATTTATACATGTTACCACCTATTAACTCGTACCACCACCTAAATACCCCAGAGTTATCCTACTTTCTTTGCACCTATCTACACTACCCTCACATCCTAGCACATTCAGGAACAAACACAGCTCCACCTGTTTCCACAGAACCTTTGCTCCAAACTTTCACTCACCACAAAACATCTTACATACCAAACAGTGCAATCCAACTGCATCATAAAATCTTTGCAGATCTCACCTCTCATGATACCGTTCACATTTCCTCCACTTCTCACATACCCCATGCATCCATTCACTCATGTAATTTATCCCCTGTGCTCACTCCAACTCTTAATACTACTTTCCCTACACCTATTCACAAATATAACCTAATTTCATACATACCTTCTCTCTCACTAGCTCTCTCTCACTCCCAAACCATGTCACAAACCAAAACACATTTTACACCTACAGTTTCCCATAACCTTTACTGTATTACACACATTCATATCCATTAAACTAGTTATGAAAACCCCAGTACCTTGCTAAAAAAATTGACTGTTTGTCTTGTTTGTCTTTTCGACTTTTCCCGGTTAGGGGTTGCCACAGCGGAACTCCAGTCCGCTAATGATTGGCAGTCGATTTTTATGATGCCGAGTTGCCAGCCCGACGCCCAACCTTCAGTGAAAGCACGCCCATTCACACATGTCTTTCGGAGGCCACTTGACCATGGGGAGGACATGCAAACTCCACACAGAAGGCACTCCAGCCAAGAATCGAACAGGAGAACCTCTTGCTGTGAGGTAACAATGCTACCGCTGTACCACCGCAGATGCTAAAAAAAATTGACTAAAATACATAAACTCAAATACAAATACAGGCCCTATCACAAAGCTGTCTCCTTTATCAAAACCCCTAGAAAAAAAATGTATTCACACAAACTCTTTGAGCACCTCCCTGCCAGCAAACCTCAACACGGCTTTCTTCCAGGTCATAGCACCACAGTTGCCAATCTCTATTTCACCAAACAATCAATCATAGAAACACAGGTCAACTATCCTCATCCATCTACCATGACATTTGACACTCTCTCTCAGCCTAAAATGACTAAATAAACTCTCCTCTCTAGGCCTCTCAAAACCTATGCTATACTGGTTTAATAGCTGCTTTAGCAAAAAAGACAACAGGCTGTAAGATGGCAAAGCACCTTATCAACTTTCCTTCCAGTTCCAGTGGGCTCCCCCAAGCTCCAATTTCTGGCTGGCTTTTATTTGATATATTTATAAGCGCTCTCCACTCAGCTACCAAACAAGCTGCCGTCATGCAGTACTGTGATGACTCCTCCCTCCACTGCACAGCAGCAAGTCTTAGAAAGCTCCAAACACCCAATTATCCATTTCCTTTCTCTAATCGTGGCTAATCAATGCAAGCCTACTCTTAATCCCCAAGGAAAGCAAACTAATCTTATCCACATCCAAACAACTCTCTGCCCTTATCACATCAGCTAATAACATTACCATAGAAAAGGTAACCCACACAAAACTACTAGGTGCTGCTTTATACAAAAAATCTGAGCTTTGATCAGCACATACAAGAAATCACAAACAAAACACCAGAATGGGACTTGTGTAAAAAGTTAAAACCCATACCTAACTGAAGTAACAAGGAAAATCAGTGCCCACGTGCTTCCTGACCACACTCCTGTTTGCATCAGCTATATTTATAAATCTGCAAACCACACAGCAAGCAAAGCTAAGGACATGTTGCAAAAAAAGTAACATTTGCTACAAACCTCTCAGAGGACTCACCACCGTCTTGTCTTAAAACAACTACAGTGGTTAGAGCTACCACAGTTTTTATTTATTTATCTATTTATTTTTTATTTGTCCTTTGATAACCAATAAAGTCCGATTGAGGCAATTGCTCATTTTCAGTGGAGGCTCAGGGAGTAAAGCTCCACAAGAAATTCAAAAACATTTAACCATAGTTGAGGAATTATATACAAGGGGAGAAAGTCTCACAGTAGAATAAATATTTCACAATGAGTTGGGGAGAAAGGCTTTACAAAAAAAAAATGTTTATAGTAGCCGAATAGTAATTATAAACAAGGGTAGAAAAGTCCCACAACAAATAAAAATGTAAATAGACTGGAATACATTAACAGAAATATTAAGAATACAATATGTACTCCAATTAGCAAGACACATTGCAGAAGTGCCTATGTCAAGCAAACTACTACATAGTTATTCACAATATTGACTATATTTCTAATAATGTATGGCGGTGAAAACTAAAACAGTATTCTGGTTTCAAAAGAGAGGGATAGAACAAGATGAAGAGGAGTAATGAGCAGGAGGGAAAATTAAGGACACAGAGAGAGGCGATTATTACTAAAAAGATGCAAACGTTATGGAAGGATACTAGGAAAATAAACAGTAGTAAGTGCTGGCTGAAGAGGTGCAACAGCATACATTAGCAGAGCAGTATCATTAAAGTGAGAGCTTCTTTTCATGTTAGGCCATTGCTACCTCCTAAGATGCGGAGGTGTTAGTAAATTTAGAGTGTGAAAGACACAGTTATAGTATTGTTTTGAGGGTTGTGCATGTACAGTTCCAGGTGTCAGATGAACACCGACAGCCAGCTAGTCACAGTCCATAATTTTATCTACAACTCTTGTAATTGCCCCCTAATAAAAAACATCCTGTGGCAGTATTCATCATGCAGTGCGATATACTCCAGTAAAAAAATGTCTTCTGTCTACCACAATGTCAAACAATGCTGCAACAGATGCTCACTATTCCAGTTATATCATCAAACACTGGAACAAATTATCTCTTCCGCTAAAATGAATAGACAAATTAAAAGGCTGGAAATCCAAATTAAAACAACACTGGACTGTCTCTTAGCTGTGCTCATGTACCTCACCAGAATAATGCTGAACCTTCAAGCCACTACTATGCCTGTACGACAACTGTCTTACACATAACTTAAGCACAAACCATAAGTTGTTTACTCAAAAGTACTATCTCACCTCGATTTCTTCTGAAATTTCTCCGATTTTCTTCCAGTTTCCCAAATTCTAACTTTCCGTCTCATCTCTTCCCATTACATCTTTTCACTTTCCCACTATTTCCTCTTATTTCCCCCTATTCTAGCTCATTTTCTTCAATCTATAAAGTTACCCTATTTTACTGTTGGATAAAATGAATAACAAAGTTCTTTATATGAATATCATCTATCCTTAGAATTCTGTATATATTAGACCAACACTATTCTGTTTCTATTCTCAATTTAATGTTGCATTCAAACTCTTCTTAATAGACCATTATTGCTTGTTGTCTCTATTTTTATTGTAACATTTTCCTTAGAATTATATGTATTAGAACATTAATGTATGCATTTTCATTGTTTAAGCTTTTCTCCCCAGGCCTCCACAGGAAGGGGTTTTCTTGCCCAGCTGGACTATCCTGGCCAACAAAACATAAAATAAAATAAATAAATAAACGAACATGGCCAGTGCTTGCCATTACTAAATACGTTTTACACTTAATTGCAAAACAGAGGTACAATTACTGTTCTCCCAAGACTTCACACACCTTGATCTCAGCCCACTGCTTTTCAGAGCTATGTTATCAACAATAACTAAACTTGCCCAAGATAATTTTGCAGACATGCACAGACAGCATTTCTCAGGAGGGGTTAATGATACTTTTCCAGTTGCAGTGTCCCTTTTCCTGCCTTCTTAGTAGCACTGCCAATAGCTAGTCCACTCCAGCACACTAAGAAAACAATTATTGTTCACTTTTAAAATTAGACATTACATTTGCTTGGTGGTGCTGAATGGTATAAGTTGTGAAGTCCCCACGAGCCAGTAATCAAGCAGCCTTAATCCTCACCACTGGCACTGTAGAGGGACGTTCACTTGGAACTAAAATGGATACACCTAGTATGTCCAGATACAGCTCTCCATCAAGCACAATTTCCCTTAAGATCACACAGGGAACACAGTCAGTCCAGGGGATGGATCCTTTCTTTCTCTCTCTCTCTCTCTCTCTCCAGATCACCAATAAGATGCTACACTGGTACAGTTGTGGGGTTGGATGGTCAGCTGAGTGTCCAACCAAGTCCTCCAGCACCCTCTCTGTGAAACGAGTGCTTCATGTCCTTGCCCCAAAGCAGCTGACATACACACTTTTGAAATTTGATTTGTATACACACACACCACCTTCTTCCCAGATTATAAGGGAGTTACACCACCACCAGACACTCAAAAGCCAGCTACTCCAAGGCTCTTACAAGGGTACTCAATTATATTAAGTGAAATTAATATTAATACAAATGGTAGTGTTTGGCCAATGTGGTAAGGCTTTCAGGAGTGGCCAGAGCTGTCATCAAATATGTATACGTACTCTCAGAGATCAATGTATTCTCTAAAAGACCAGCCATAATAAAAAGTTTAAATGTATTTAATAATAAAAGAACATGAAAATATGCCAGGGTTTTAATAACAGGAAATATTAAAAATAACACAGGTGGACAGGTTCACACAGTTACAGAAAAACAAAACTTAACTAATCTCATTATATTTTCCTGACTGATCTAAAGAATTATTATTCCCTGGTTACTTACTAGAGCAAGGCAAGATGAAGTAGGTGAGAGATCCTTCTTTGTCAAGTTATAAAAACAAAGGGCCATGAGGCTTCAGTCTCTCCTAGTATTAAACATTATTTTAGTGATGGATTCCAGAATGACATCACACACATCTCGTCATCTAACTCCTGGTTCCCATGCACTCCCCCACTGCTAGAAACTGCCAGGATTTAGCACCTATGTGTAAATAATGCATACACACAGAGCCTTGCTAAGATCTACTGCAGCTCTTAGAAGTCATAAAACCATAAAACACCACCACTCTTCCTACAGGAGCTAATAAACCATACTTCTTACAGACATTGTGTCTCTGGCTTCATTCAAAACTGTGAGATAACATCTTTATGGCCTAGGCCCAGTAATTTAATTGCTAACTATTTTCAAAGTTTGAGATAGATTAAACTCTTCTCTTTCAGTATCCTCTGTGTAAAACATATATATTTAAACAGTTGCAATAATGCATGTATATTTCTTTTTCTGGCCAGCAGGGCACACTTTTGGTACATTTGTAACATAAATAGCTTTACAAATACATTTTCAACACAAACATCTGTACAAGTCAGTTTGATATACAAATGCCATGTAATTCTTTACAACACTCCAGCTAGTTGTGCTGGCATATGTTACACATCCATTGCCCTACTTCTCCTGGCATAGCTGGCAACACCTCACATTTTCATACTAGTCAAAAGTTAATAATACACAATTTCAATACACATATCCTTAAACTAATAAGTCAACTATCTTTCACAAGCTTTGGAAACCAAGTAGTAAAAGTCTTTACTTGAAATAAATAAAATAACACAATGTAGTAAGATTAGATGTAAAACAGATAAACAATTGGAAAACTAATCAGAAAACAAAGACGTTCAAACAGACAAAAAGCAGACAGTAAACTACCAACCATACCCAATTTAACTAAATGTTTAATGTATTCTATCTGCCTCTGACTTCTTAACAGTTTTCACTAGTTATAGAAATACTCGCAATATGCTACAGAAACAATGAGCTCACAATCAATGAAATCTTCTATATGCAATCCAGGAGGCATAGTGCAACTGCTCAGTTTAGAAGCAAGGTATAAACTAATAATTTGTCTGTTAGATTGAAAGAGTCTGAAGTTCAGTAATTTGTGTTTGAGACATGCAAAGTTACTGTTTTCATAGTTCCTTAACTCGGTGGTGGGGGGATTCAAATAAGGTAATCTTGAAAAGAAAAAAAAAACAGCTAGTGAGTACAAAGATCATTTTCAGTTTCCTGGACATTTTTGCATCTCTGCTGAAAAAGAGAACTGTAGGTTCTTCTATAGTTTGCTTTATATTTCACACATTTTTGCATACTGCAAGGTTTGTGGAAAAAACAGTCATAAATTTCACACATTTTTTAAATGAAAGAATAAATTTAACTCAATTTAACACAGTTTTCATATATGTTTTAATTAAAGTGAACCGCCAACTTCACTCAGCTGTTACAGTGAGCATTAACTACTACTGTTTAATGGGCTTTATCTAGACCTGGTCTAAAATCATGAAAAGATAAAAGCACAGAAGTAGGTAGGAAAGTTGACGCTGATGTTACTGGTATGCTAGTGAGGTAGTATACATGTTTTGTGGTCTTGGTTATGGCTGAGCTGTGGGTTACAGCACCATGTTGAGTTTTGCTTGCATGCTAGGTGTATATTATTACTAGTATTTTTGGCCTACTTTCAGTATATTTTTTCAAAATACATCTACAGATTGATCAGATATCAGATTTAAGGTCTTAATACTTCAACTATGCCAGTATGAGAAAAGAGTCACTATGCCATGGAAAGCAGAAATAATAATAATAATAATAATAATAATAATAATAATAATAATAGTAATAATAATAATAATAATCTTCTGACCTTCATAAACTGGAAAGTTAGTCACCACCAGAACTCTGTTGTTGCAATTATTCAGAAATGAGGGGGCAAAACCATTCACAAGAGACTCAGAATTAGCCTTTTATAGACAAGGTTTTGTTGCAAACTCAACCCCATACCAGGTTTACACTTACCACTGAGGCAGGGCTGCTACGACTGTTCGGGAAGGAATTTGTTAAATCACATCTGCGGGTATCTGTCCCCAGGTTGAGTGGAGGTGGGGTCTTTGTGGTTTTGTTCAAATTGCTGTGAGAGGTTAATGAATAACCAGTGCCTATAATCAAAAAAGGAAACAAACAGGAAATTAGTGGTAGGGAAGATGTGTGAACACTGTACAAATGTATTTATGCAATTTATTTATTCTTTTGCTGCTATCTAAAAGGATACATTTTAACAGAATTTACAATTACGCAATGCAAAAAAATCAATGCTAGACACAGTCTAAGATTTAACTTTGGCACAAAAGTCTCCTTCAAAGTATGTAGCACAGAAAGTTGAACATTCAAAAGTAGGCTTGTTGAACTTATGAACCAAATGTGGATAACTTAGAGTCCATCCTTAAGTGGTGTCAGTGTTTGTTCCACTGGTAATTTCTCATACAGAAAGTTAGGAAGTGTCATAAAATGATAAAATACAGCATTTTTTCTAGGTGGCATAGTTTTAGAGTAAGTTAAAGAATAGGGAAAGAAGATAAGCAAAAGACGGATACAGATAAATATGCAGGTGAGGTGTGTGGTGCACAGTATCAATCAGTGTTACTGGTGTAACAGGTAACACTCCTGCCCTTGGTGCTAAAGACAGGAAGGTTGTAAATTCTATTCCTACACCAGGGAATTGGACTGCTGACACCACAGTGCAGAAATTGGAGATGTTGTACCTCTGAATGTGTAGTTTTTTGGATGAGACATTAAACTGAGGTCCCATCTGCTTCAATTGGTGGTAGCATAGTTGGATGTAAAAGATCCCACAGCACCTATTGAAAGAGCAAGGGAAGTCCCCCAATGCCCTGGACAAATTTCCCCTTGTAGTATAAATACCACCTCTGTCTCCCTTGAAAATAGGTCACTAGCCTGGTGGGAGTAAACTAGACAACAAAGGACAAATACAATAATCAAATAAATAAATCACCAGGTGACCGTTTACCTTAAACAGTTATAATACAGTGGTCTTGGGAGGGTGTCAGTAACATGCAGTGACAGAAGTACTTGAGCACATAGTTAAGTTGGCATTAATGATTACTTTTCATGCTGCTGTAGAAAAAACCTGACAGCTGTAACTAATATTAATAGTCTTCTACCTTGTTTATATCATAACTGACTTAAAGGAGGCTCTCCAGTAATGAATCTGTCCCAGCCTGTGTATTTTACTATTATGACTATAAAAAAATCACACCTATCTGTATGATATTCTCAGGATAAACACTGATGGAATGGCAGGCAGGGAGGAATGGATGCTACCACCCCTAGGAGGGTGGGTAGTTCAGTGGGTAACTCCTGCAACAATCCTTGATGGAGGCTGGAGGAATCACTGTCAGGAGGCATGGTCCAAAATGGGGAAAGGCTGGTGACAAGGCTGAGCTTCCTTGCAATACACCACATAATTCCATTGCACACCTGCCCTGTAGATATAACCATGCAGCCTGTGAGAGAGGGGGAAGGAAGAAACAACAGAGGTCAAAAATTGCAAAAAAAACATCAGGGAAGCTTAAGATCCTCACTGGCCTTGGCTCAATTCATGTATTAGACAGGGGGTTGATTGCATGCCAGAAGATCCATAAAAGAAAGTGGGACATTGGGATGGCTGTGAGAGTGACATAAGGGGAGAAAAATAATTACAAAAAAATAGATTTTGTGACTGAAGTCTTCTATGTATGTTATATCTGCTGATAAATTTGGTTGTTGCTAGACATGTACTTGGTTTATTTACGGTGTGATGTGGGGGTCTTAGTTGTGCTAGTTTTATGTTTTGTTGTTTCATCTATTACAGTTGTTTCAGAGCTACACTGTGGTGACTGTATCAATTGTATTACTGCATATTTGACTTTATTTAGCTATTTCATTTTGGATGTTAGAATTATGGATGCATAAAGCAGAAATGGAAGAAGGAGTGTTTCAGCAGTTTGCAGCTTTGCTTGTACAGTTATTTATTTATTTTTTTAAAATAGCATTCTATATTTTTATTTGTTTTATTCACTACGTAACTGGAGTATTGGTCCAAAGTGAATTTTTGATTTATAATGACTTCTAAGAGTTTGGCTTGGGTAACTTGCTCAATGGTTGCATTGTTTGCAGAGATTATAATGACCTGTGGTATGCGGTTATACACACTGGGCCGGATTCCAAAAGACCTGCTCTCAGTGTAAGTGACTTATTCTGATGTAAGGCCCATCTATAAAGCAGGCTTATACTGAGTGCCAGATTCCAAAAGACTTTTGTTTGGTGTAAATGACTTACTCTGGAGGATTACACAGTAGTAAGTCACTTACATGGACAGTGAGTCTTTTGGAAGCAGGTCCACTGACTGAAGTAAATAGCGCATGTTTGTTTATTTTTTTGTCATTTAATATTAGCCATGATTCTATTAGACATTTTTGTATATTTGTAGATGTGAGTCATATTTTTATCCTGGAGTTATGTGGAATGTTTTGCTGAGCATATCAGAGATGAGTCATTGGCATGTTGTATGGCTTTGGAATTATGTGATGTAAAGACATCAAAGTGAAGGTACACAATGGTTATAATTTGAAAAAAATCACAAATTTTGCATATTGTTCAAATCGTGTCAATGTTAAATAAATACATCACTGTACTGCGTTCAAAAAAATGTTAAAACAGTCCTTCAACTGTGTTGAAAATCACCTTGGTAATTATTAAATATATTGTGTCATAAAGTTTAATACTATGATTAGTAATTTTTCCACCTACCAATGCCATTCTCTCTACACCTCCACAACATTTATAAACTGAATCCAAAGTTGCACAATGTGAGAGAAAATGAAATATTTGCTTTTTTAAGTTAAACAAGAATTCCCTTGTCTCCATGGTTGTGCAACCTGAAAGTGAAAATACATACATAACAGGAATATGGATGGCACAGACACAAATATCCCCCCTCCCCCACCAAAACTGCATGTTAAATTATTGTAGTGTTGTTTGTATTACTTTTCAATAGCTCTGTTATCCTTTTTATACTGAGCTGTTTCTAGTGGTTCATGTATATTGCTGGCAAGCTGAGATGTTCATAAGCATGCTTTGACAGTGACTTTATTGTGGTTCATAGGTCTATACTAGGCTAACGATCACCAGAACTCTTATAAGAACAGTTGTGCAACCCAAACATCATCCACAAATTTGATTTATGTAGGAGGTGATTTACTGACTGTCGCTGCCCACCAGAGACTTAGGCACCAGACCAGGGGTGAATTTTCAATTACTCATCCATTTTGCTATGCTTTGTAGTGCATAACATCTGCTACTGCTAGTTTGCTATTGCGTGTACAAGTGATACATCTTTATAATAGTGAAGTATGAAAAGGCAGTACAACATTTCTACCCAATGAAAGAAACATGCATTAAAATAATTTAATGAGACAAGGAATTTCATTGGCATGAAATTTGGCATTACAGCACAATAGTTATGCAAACTCTATTAAGCCTGCATTTGCACTGATATTGTGGCATGCATGCATCCCTGTATTCTGAGGTCAGCATGGGGCACATGTGAAATAACTAGAATGTGCAGGTCAGGCAAGAGAAAATCTCAGATAGAATCTCTGAAAGACCCCACTACAGACTGAAAGTGATACCCGGCTCCCTTACAGTGTCATTTTAGAAGTACAACTGGGTGTGTTACTTGCCAAGGATAAAACAGAAGAAAACAGTTGCTCTGGCATGTTTTGCACCTTTTCACTGACAGACTGTACCTGTTGTATTCAGGCAACACTTTTAGTCACCACCTTTTTTTAATCCAGCTTGTTGTTTTGTCAGAGTAGGAAAGTAAAAACTAATTTAAAAGTTCCATTCAGAGAAAAAAAGAATATTTTAATGCATGCATTTTGCATATAACACACATGCAATTAGAAATATTTAAATTATAGCTGTTGCTTACTTAAATAAAATGTCAAACTAAAATATATATTTTTAGTGACCTCTCCTTAAGTCTTAGATCTGTGGACTTTTCCAGCTACAAGAGTGGGTCAGCCAGTCAGTAATAAATAACGCCATAGACGTCTGTGCTCTATAACATAATTTAATTTGGGGTATACTATGAAAGTAGATTGGAGGACTAACTTTCTTAAATCTCTGAAATGCAAAGAAATTGTTGAAATCCATTGCTCTCCATGTATTATGTAAGTGATTTCTGAAGAGGAAACTGAAGTTCAGCATCCAAAAGTGGATAACTAGAGCTTAAAGTCACACTCATATTGCTTCTAGTAGCCAGCCAAATGTGTGGATATTTTACTTGTTTTTATAAATTAAAACATCACATGTATATGTGTATATAGAGATATATATGTATATAAAATGCAGCCAATTAAAAACGTCCTTTAAATCCCTAAAACCCCTGTCCATACTTTAATTTTATAATGTTACAGTGACAAAATGTGGTCAATTCATCTTTGAAAAATATATGACAAAATACCTAAAGTCACAAACCTGTAAATGTACACATATTATTTTATGGACGCTTTCATGTAAGTGGATGTGTAATCTGCACCCACTGGAAATGTCTCTTGTGATACACTACATTATGAAAGAGGGACAGTCATTCTGTGAATGTGTGGGCACAGAGACAAACTTATCTGCATCTACAAGAGCAAACCCACTTCCTGTTTAGCACCGGAGCCTGTGGCTTGCACGACCCCTCATCTGAGCTCATTATAAAATGCTTTCAAGTTGAATGGAAAATAATTGCCGATACAATTAACTCTTAATAGGTAGACAGATTTTTATGTTCTTTGTGATCATAATGTTCCTTTACATAGGGGCCCCAACAGGAAATGCTTTATTTGTACAACAAATGCATACATAAAAAATGTTTATGGTTCATAAGACCCACTAAGTGTTAATGTTGTTATGAAGAACAATGACAATGTTGGTAGCCTCTGAAAAATCAAGGTTATGCTGGAGAATCGTAAAGTTATGATGGACATCCTTTTCCAGACAATGGTTCTTTAAAATCAGTTCTGCTCACTAAATAACACTAGCATTCTGTCACACCTGTATCAACAACCGTAGCTGTCACATACATAGCTTCTGAGAGTGACAGTGTTATTTTTGCTGGACGGAGAATTCTTGAATTGTGCTCATGACTGAAAAAACCAAAGGAAATGGAGTACTATTACCAACTTTTCTTACAGTCGCCAACAATCGTGCTGAATAAATGACAGGCTGACTAACAAAATACTTTTCTGAAGCACCTCTGACATTATCAGCATTTAGTTACTTGATATTTCACAATTCAGAGAAGCTGTTTCTGGATATTAAGACCCTCAAAGCAGTATTGCAGCTGGATTATTATCGGGCACCATCAATTATCATCAAATGTCATTGTGAATCAAAACAATCCACATCTGCCCACTAATCTCATCAAAGTATGGGTTGATAGCTGAACTAGGAACATCCCCCCCTCCTTCCCCACAAACCCAGTGGGGAGTTGACTTCACTGCACTGCTCTCTCTCTCTCTTTCTTCCACTCATCTTTTACTTTTGTCTTGAGTAAATCTGCTCCCCTCCCAAGTTCTACAGTTTAATCCTACATCTCATGGATTGCCATTCGTTTGATGGTCTTAAGCAGCTCCCCTGCAATCACACATCTAATGGACAAAAATTAATCCACTCTATGAACTTCTCAGTTGTCAGGTTCATAGCAACGCCTGTACAAAGACTCTCCAGTGGACCGATTTCAGTATTTAAGGTCCTCCCTGATAATATACTTAATACCATGTCCAAGATCTAAATAAGAGTAAGAGTTAAATTCTGTTCTGATTCTCCAGAACACAGGTCTTTCCCATTTCATTGTCATAGTTAATAACTCACCAGTATTGACTCCAGCCTCTGTTAGTATTAATTTATTTTTTAACCAGACATGCAGCTCCTCCCTATGTTTTTGTCTCTTTTTTTTTTCTTGCTCATCTTATCTTGATATGTCTAGGCTGCTGCTCCCCTGTTGACCCATCTGCCCTTTTCTGTTCTGTTCCTTCTCAATCCAGCCCATATGATTTTGATTCCTAAATTCTTTCCCTGCTGGCTCAGATGTTTGTTTTCTTCTCACCTTTTAAATTCTCCTTTATTTTATGCACTATTTCATCCGCCCTCAAAGGAGTCTATGAGCCTTGGACATCAACGATCTATGGACTGTATCTTCAGATGCTCTGATTTTGCCAGGACTTCACAATGCTCTGCCTAAACTCCATTCCTATAAATGTCAGGTCATTACCTTACGGTGTCTTTGATGAGTGGCCAGGATAGACAATGTCACTGTTTTTTTTTTCCTTCTCTTAACTGTTTGTCAGCTGACTATATACCACTCAACTGTCTCTGATTTTGCAGAATCTTCCTGGTTATACTTGATATTTTCACCTGTCCTTTATAATTTGCACAGCTGTTTTGCAGACTGTTATGTTTGCTCACACAATAATGTTTTTTTCCCATTATGAATACAGCCTGCGCAGCTTTATGAGTTTATGCCAGGCTCACCAAAACTATACCTAACTGTTGATATTTTATTTGTGGTTGTGCCGCCAGCTTTCCCCTTCCTGCAGGTCTTTCTTGGAAATTTTTAAAATAATAATGTCTTTCAAAACATTAAGGTGGTTGATCACTCAAGATGGTCACACTGTCATTACAGACTGCCTTATTTTATTAGTAACAGAATGCTGTCTAATATTATTTACAAGGTGTCTGAAATCCTTCCTGGTACAGGAGAAAATGGCTTACAGCAATCTGAAGTTACACTGTAAATGGACAAGGGGGGGATGTTACTGATCTCTACAGGAAACAGTGGGCTATCTCTGGCTGATGGAAAACCAAGCCATCTCAAATAGTGAGAGGGGAAGGAGCAAGGGTCCGAATGGAGAGATAAGTCAGCAAGCAAAGGAGAGTAGTTGGAACTGAATTCATCCTCAAGTCTTGGTAAGTACCTTCATGAGGTGGACCCTGTTTTTCACAAAATCTCATCAAGATGACACTGATATATAGACTATATTCTATATAGTATATGTCATGGACAGAAATAGATAAAAAAAAAAAGAGCTGGGTGTGCAAGACCCAGGATAAGAAAGAAATTATGCATTGTTACTATTATGCAAGAAGCCCGGATTTTCCAGACAGAATATATACAAAAAGATTGAGAGAAATTAGAGGAAAGAAAAATACTTCCACGTGAAAAACTGTCAGAGGCTTCAAATAAATGTGTGTGTCCACTAATACAACAGATTTATGAAAAACTTTACATGGGCCAAAAAACTTGATCTGTTTAGAAAAAGAAACATCTGAGGAAGTGCAAAAATATAAAGAACAAAATCTAGAGACTTTTGAAAGGTATAAAAAAGATATATAGACACAGGAAAGAAAGAAAGATCTGATACTGGTATAATATTTGTGCAAAGGAGAAAGCCAAATTAATCAACACTAAAAAGGCAGTCCAAAAGATATTTGAACCGATATACAGCAAAGGCACCCAGACATCGAAATTTCACAGAATAAAAAAAAGATCACAAAGAGGGAACGTAAAACAGAAGATTAGTAAAGTAGAAATTAAAAAATAGAAGTTGAAGTTATGAAATACTTGCAAAGTGAAGGATTTGCTATAGAAAGTCTAACACAGATTATACCATGACCCCCCATTAATATTCCAAAACGTGCATGCTGATTGGCCAGCGTGCACATTGTAAATCGACTTATACTAATGGAAAAAGGTCCGGTCGCCCATACTTTTTCCATTAGTATAAGTCTCTTTTAAAACACTGTCTCGCTATGTTAAAAGAGTTTAACATAGCGACACAGGTTTAAAAAAAGCAACGGAGATCTCCGTTGCTTTTTTTAAAGCTGTCTCGCTATGTTAAACTCCTTTAACATAGCGACACAGTGTGAAAAAAGCAACGGAGATCTTGCTTTCTCCGTTGCTTTTTTTTAAACCTGTCTCACTATGTTAAATGGGTTTAACATAGCGAGACAGCTTTAAAATAAGCAACGGAGATCTCCATTGCTTATTTTAACGCTGTCTCACTATGTTAAACCCATTTAACATAGCAAGACAGGTTTAAAAAAAAAAAAAAGCAATGGAGAAAGCAAGATCTCCATTGCTTTTTACTGTTTCGCTATGTTAAATGGGTTTAACATAGCGAGACAGCTTTAAAATAAGCAACGGACATCTCCGTTGCTTATTTTAAAGCTGTCTCGCTATGTTAAACCCATTTAACATAGTGAAACAGTAAAAAGCAACGGAGATCTTGCTTTCTCCGTTGCTTTTGGCCACAGCTCTGATGTACTGCGTAGGCATGCGCAGTACATCAGAACTGCCAAGGATACCAGACAGCTGCGGAAGGGCAGCAAACAGGCATTATACAATGCCATTATTTAAGAAAAGTAATTATTTCTTTTCTTAAATAATGTCATAGTATAATAGCAATAACCCACTTCTGGGTGTGGGTAATGCGGGATTTACCCACGGTTGTCTTTGTTTGGTCTCGAGGGCGAAACCACACCAACCGTGGGTAAATCCCACATTACCCACACCCAGGCATGGGTTATTGCTATATTACATCACAGTATGATTGAATGAGTCTCCAAAGTAAGAAGAAACAGGAGGAGCTGGAGACATCTGAAGAAGAAATATGGACATGGGAAAGAAAAAAAATTTAATATGGTGTAATATTTACGCAAAGGAGAAAGCAAAACTAATCAATATAAACAGAGCAGAACCAAAGATATTTGAAGAGAAATACAGGCAAAGGCATCAGGATACGGAAAATTTTACAATACAAAAAATAACAAAACAAAGAGGAAAAGGTAGAAAACAGGATTAGTAATGGAGAAGTTAAAGAAGCAGAAACTGAGGTTATGAAGCACCTCCAAAGTGAATGATTTAGTGTAGAAAATCTAACTCAGAAAACACCACAGCAGGACAGAGCAATGGATCTCTAAATTAAGGAGAAACCAGTAGAATGAGAAACATCTGATCATTTGCCATATGAAGATGCTTTGGAGCCTTCCATAGGAAACCAGTAAAAACATTCAGTTGGAGTTGCACAGCAAGGGGAGAAATAGGAAACTGTGGCAACTCTGATGCAGTCAATGTTGTGAAGTGATAGACCAGTGAGTTCCCATATGAAAGAGCAATGGATGACACAGGATGAAGCTGAAGAGAATGTGGCACAAGAAGGAGATCTGGAACTTTCTACAGAATGCCCACAGGAAATGGAGAACAAAGAAATGTCCCCTCAGTTTAGAAGAAAATGATATAAGAGAAGAGTTGCTTGATTTAACAGAGATGGACAGACATATTAAGATCAATGAAAGAAATAGACTACAGAAAGTCAATAAAACCGAAAATGTTAGAAGTTTGATAAAACAAATTAACACAGTAACTAGGACTGCCTATAGAGATTCATGTAATATAACAGATGTAAACAGGATATATTACTGAGCAGCTAAATCAATAACAGATAAAATCTTACCACAAAAACACAGGGTAGTGAGGGAAAGGAAGAGGAGAAATCAAATTCCATCATGGAAGTATCGAATAGAGAAAGCTATAAAGCAATTAACACAAGAAGTGTCACTGTTTAAAGAGTATAGAAGAGAGAATAGATTAACAAAAATACTCAGAAAGATAGACATGATAAAAGCAATGCACAGTATCAGAACAAATCAGGATCTATCATGCACTATCATAGATAAACTAAAAATATAAGGACAGGCAGAAAAACATAGGAGATATGTAAATAAATATAAACGAAAGGTACACGATATACAACTTACTGATGACCCAAAAAAGTTTTATAGAGAACTGGGAAACAAGACAAAAGGAATTGAAACACCACCAAAAACAGAAGAAACAGATACATTTTGGAGAAATACCTATGAAGATCCTATGGAACTTAAAGATGCTAAATGGATAGAAGAAGTAAAGAATAAGAAGTTCAAATGTACCGGAAAATGGGATGAAGTAACGGCCAGAGAGATTGAAACAAAGCTAAGAAAAGCTCCTAATTGGACAACTCCAGGCCATAAGCAAGAACCATTTATATGCCCACCCTGAACAGACACCAGCCTGGTTAACAACAGGAAAAACAACACTCCTACTAAAGAGCGAACCTGGAAACTATCCTAAAAACTATAAACCAATAACTTGACTTCTGATGATGTATAAACTATACACTGGAATTGATGACAATAGAGTTTATAATCATTTAAAAGAAAACTCAATCATGGCAATAGAACAAAAGGGTAACAAAAGAAAGTCATATGGAACAAATGATCACTTATTGTCAAATCAAGTCATAATGGAGAACGGTAAAAAGGGGAATAATCTAAGTATGGCAGCACAGATAGACTACAAAAAAGCATTTGACAGTATCCCGCATTCATGCATAAAAGAATGATTAAAAATATGTAAGGTACACCCTACACTGATCGATTACATTATAGCGACCATGAAACAGTGGCAAGCCACTTTGCAGTTAAGCCATGATAAAGGACAAATTATTATTCCAGGGATAAAAATTTAAAGGGGGGTATTCCATGGTGACTTTCTCTCACCACTGCTCTTCTGTCATGTCCTTAACCCATTAAGTTGTCTACTTAACAGATTAGGTAATGGCTACAATTTGGCTCACAGAAAACAACTATAAATGTAGATGTTCGAGTGTATTCACTGTTGCAGTCATTACATTTGGGTAATCTGCTGGCAGGTTTCCCTCAGTTGGCCTGAATAACAAAGTCTTGGGTCCTGCGTCGGTTGCTGTCTCCTCTTCCATGATGTCAGATTGTCAGGGGTATAAAACATGCAGCCGACGCCATTTTATTCAGTTTTTCTTGCTCCAGATGTCAGGTGCCCCCCAAATGGGGAGCAAAAATATATATATATATATATATAAATAAACAGTAACTATATATAAATGCACTTTTAGAAACATAAACTTTACCTTCAACTAAAAGCAAATACACCACAAAGGCTTTTGAGTATAGTGAAGGAAAGAAAAGGTATAGAATGGGGGATGGCGGGTGGGTAACCCGGACTGCAACAGTGAATACACTCGAACATCTACATTTATGGTAAGTGTACACAACTGTACTATGTGCTTTGTGTTTCACTGCTGCAGTCATTACATTTAGGTAGAATCCCAAAGCTATGGATGGGAGGATGGAACTAAACAGCATTAGGAGTGGCTATAAGGCCCTGCAGGACTACAGTGGCAAAGCCTGCCCTGGATTTGGAGAAGAGAGGTAAATGATAATGCTTTGTGAAGGTATGAACAGAGCTCCAAGTAGCAGCTTATAGAATGTCTTTGGTTGGGACCCCTCTGAGGAAAAGCTGCTGAAGTAGAGGCAGCCCTGGTGGAATGTGATCTGATCCTCCTGGGCACAGGTTTACCATGGTGCAAACAGCAGAAATGAATGTAGTGGCTTATCCATTTAGAAATAGTCTGCTTTGATATAGCCTTCCCCTCTGATCCTGCGGCAAATGGTACCAGTAGTTGCTCAGACTTTCGTAGAGATTTGGTCCTGTTTAAGTAGAATCTTAGTTGTCTGTGTACATCCAATGAATGCAGAATCTGCTCCCCCTTGTTCTGCAGACTTGGGTAAAATGTTGGCAGGTAAATGGTCTGGTTAAGAGACACACTGGATACCACCTTAGGCATAAAAGAAGAATTGGTCCTGAGGGACACCCTGTCCGGGTAAAATATAATAAAAGGCTCCACTGCCATGAGAGCCTGTAGTTCTGAAACCCTTCTTGCTGAAGTGACTGCCAAAAGAAAAGCTGTTTTCCAGGATAGAAATTTTATATCCGCAGTAGCTGCTGGTTCAAAAGGAGGCAGGGTGAGTTTTTCCAGCACAAAATTGAGGTCCCATGCAGGAGTTGGTGCTCTTCTGGGAGGCCTTACATTTTTGGCCCCTCTACAATACTGTTTAAGCAGTGGATGAGAAAAGAGGGGAGGTTCAGTGTTGTAATGAGCTGAGATGGCAGAGGCATGGATTTTTATTGAAGAAAAAGATAGGCCCTTGTCAAGCATCTCAGTCAAATATTGTAAAATCTGAGGAATATTGGGCTTTGCTGTGTCTATTCCTTGTGCTTGGTTCCAAGCACTGAATCTCTTCCATTTATCAGCATAATATTTTCTAGTACTAGGCCTTCTGGCTTCCAAGATGACATCCATCACAGATTTACTGAGAGGTGTTGTTTGAATAATTAGTTGATTAGCCATGCTGCAAGATTCAGAGTTTGGAGCTGAGTGTGCAGAATTTGATAGTTCTGCTGAGACAGTAGATGAGGTATTTGAGGCAAGTACCATGGAGGACGGTGTGACATATACCTTAGAAGTGGGTACCAGTGCTGGTGAGGCCAGTCCAGAGCAATTAGGATCATTTTTGTTTTTTCCTGTCTGACTTTTAGTAAGACCTTGGAGAGTAGAGGCAGAGGGGGAAAGGCATAGATTGATAGGTTTTTCCAGCTGAAGGATAGAGGATCCACTTTCCATGCTTTTTTGTGATGAGTTCTTGTGCAGAATTTGTCCAACTGATAATTTTGGGGAGAGGCAAATAGATCTATGTCTGGGCTCCCCCATTTCTGTGTTAACATGCTGAAGATTTGTGGATCCAGTTTCCATTTGTGCGTGTCCATAAGATTTCTGCTTAGGTCGTCTGCCAGAGTATTGTGCTTTCCTGGCAGGAATTGAGCTTGAAGATGTATTTGGTAAGTCAAGGCTGTGTTCCACAAAACCATGGCTAATCTGCAAAGGGGGTAGGAATGTGTATCCCCCCTGCTTGTTTATGTACCACATAACTGTGGTGTTGTCCGTGTTTATCAGTAGTTGTCCTGGATGAAGCAAGTCCTTGAAGGCTGTCAGAGTATTCTGAACAGCTAGCATTTCTTTCTGGTTGATATGCAGATGCATTTGGTTTGGGCTCCATTTGCTCTGAATGCATTTCCCTGCCAGGTGGGACCCCCAAGCATAGTCTGATGCGTCTGTAGTTAGGATTTGGGTGGCAGGGGGTAGAGTGAATGACAGTCCCTTGTTTTAGTGACATGTCTCTGCCCACCAAAGAAACTCCTGTTGTAGGCAGGGAATGAGAGGAATCATCGTTTCCAGACTGTGACAATGTTGACTCCATAAACTTCTTAGGTACCATTGAAGTTTCCTCATATGCAGTCTTGCATATGGAATTAATAGGATGCAGGATGCCATGAACCCCAAAGCCTGCAGAATTTGTCTTGCAGATAACTGGGTTTTTGTTGCCATTTGTTTGAAGCATGTTGTCAGTTGCCTTTGTTTGTCTGGCGTGAGGTAAGCCATTTGGGCAGTTGTATTCAAGCTTGCACCCAGGAATGTAATTATTTGAGAGGGTACCAGTTGTGATTTCTTTTTCATTTATGGTGTACCCTAGGCATGCTAGAAGCCTTTTTACAAATGCCAGATGTTGAAGAAGAGTGTCCTTGTCCTCTGCTTGAATGAGACAATCGTCCGGATAAGGGTAAATTTGAATGCTTCTTTGTCTGCAGAATGCGATTACTGGTGCCAGGCACTTTGTAAAGTCCCTGGGTGCAGTAGATAAGCCAAAGGGCAGTGCAGAGAATTGGTAATGCAAAAAAACTTGATTTGAAGCGGAGGTATCTTCTGCACGATTCCCTTATTGGGATATGCAGGTATGCCTCTTTTAAGTCTAGAGTTACTAACCAAGCATTCTTGCCTAGCATAGGCAGTAGCTGTTGTAAAGTCAGCATTTTGAATTCTGGAATGTCCAGGAACGTGTTCAGAATCTATAAGTCCAGTATTGGACGCCATGAATTGTCTTTTCTGGGTACCAAGAATAGTCTTAAATAAAAACCTTGTCCTTTTTCTTTTTCTGGTACCGGTTGAATAGCCCCCATATCCATGAGGGACATGACTTGTTTCTGGGCCTCTGCCCACTGGTTTTGTGGCAGATCCGGCCATCCATTTGGAATTGGCAAAGTATGGAAATGAAATCTGTACCCTGGGATACTATGTTTAATACCCACTTGTCCTGGGTAATTAACTGCCAATTTTGAGCATGAAGTGCTAGTTTTCCCCCCAAGGGGGCTGCCAAAAGATAAGTGCTTGATGATGGTAGGGGAAAGTCATTGAGACTGCTTACTGTAGGGTTGTGCTTTGTTTCCTCCAGATTTGAAGGTGGAGGCACCCCATTGCTTTGACCTGTAAGAACCCTGTGATTGGAATCTGGAGCCTTCTGAGCGCCTGGATTTGCCCAGAGTGGCTCTGTTGGACACAGGAAAGGACCAATTTTTACTAGGCCAGTGCCTACTGAACCTGGGTGGCTGCACTTGCAAGAAATCTTTTACAGTTTGCATAGATTTAGCTTTGTCTTCCATTTTCTTTAAAACCTCTTCTGCCTTATTACCAAACAGAGTATCATGCTGCAAAGGGGTATCCAACAATTTAGCTTTAACATGATCAGGCAGATTTTGCTCCTTGAGCCAGGCATGCCTTCTAATCACAGATCCTGTAACGGTGGCCCTACAATAGGCCTCCAAGGAATCAAAACCAGATTGCAAAGTATGCTTTCCAACCTGTTCTGCTGAATGCAATAATTCCTGTAACTCTTTATTTTCCACACAATCAGAAATCAACATCATTTTCTGTTTCAGTAATCCCATAACATGCTGTTGATATTTAAGCATATGAAACTGGCAGTTTAAAGCCCTGATTGCCAAGGTTGCAGACGTATAAACCTTCTTACCCCATCCATCCAGCGCCCTGGAATCTCTATCAGAAGGGGTAGGAATTTTGGCCGTAGAGGCCTTTACACCCTTGGGACCCTGAGAATTAGTCTCAGGATCAGCAGCAGGATTTTTAAAAGAAATTTGTGGGAGTCAGGAACCCTGTAATATCTGTCTGGCTTACTAGGAACCGGAGGCAGGGAATAAGGAGCCATGCTTGATTCCGAGAACACATCATCAACAATGTCTAATACAGGAGGTATTGCCAAAGGCCTATGCTGAGGAAGAAGAAGGAAATCCTAGTGAAAATGTTCCCTTAAAGTACGCAAAGTCTCTCCGAAAGAGTAATCCTCAGGAGGAGATGCAGATGGGATGGATTCTTCTGCACCAGAATCCTCATAGGGTGGAATAGAAAATTCCTGATCAGAAGAGGAATCAGAAGAAATGGAAACCTGATCTGAAGATTCATAATCAGTGCCTTGCCTAGGCCTCTTAGCAGGGGGGGGGGGGTTGGGGGGGGTTGGGAACCCCTGATCAAGGTAATTAAATCTTCATCCATTTTGATCATCTGTTTTTTAGGCATAGGGGCCTGAGCACATGGCTCATGCGTCAGTTTTTTAGACATAGAAGTTGTTTTTGACCTTGTTTCTGTTGCTGTCGTCGGTTTAATATAAAAATTTTGAGGCCTGAAAACACCCTCAGAAGCCGGTGCCTGCTCAGTGGCTCCAGACCCATCCAAGGGAGAGACATCCACGGGTTCAATACTCTGAGAATCACACGGCATACCGGACTCCGAATGGGTCTCGGTAGAGGCCTGCGACTCAAAAGTAGCAGGTATCAGGGGCTGTGAAAGTGTCTCACTGAGTACCGGCAAACTGGCGACTGGTTTATTAGAAGCTTTGTCATTGGTTTTGGACCTCGATGGTCTGTCTCTGTTTTTTTCTTTGCGTTTTTTTATGAACTCCGGTAGTCGGATTGCTAACTGATGACATTTCAGGATAATTAAATCTTGAACCAAAATATTTAGAAGCAAAAATATACCGACACTTAATAGTGCGTTGGTTAAATCTAGTACAAAACCGTCAGCAAGGCACGTTGTGATCAGGGCCTTGGCAAGGAATACAGTACAAATGAAAATCCTTATGAGGTATTTGCTTCCCACAAGTAATGCAATTATTAACTTTTACTGACAAAGGTAAGGAGCAAGAAAAAGTTTCCCCAACGGGGAATTTAGCTTTAGTTTGAAGACTTCGGTTCTGAAACTCAAACATGAAAATTTCAGGAGTCGGCTGACCGGCACTTGCGAACTGCTTCTGCTTCGGGCACCGCACGGCAAGAAAGACTGAATAAAATGGCGTCAGCTGCATGTTTTATACCCCTGACGACCTGACATCATGGAAGACGAGACAGCAACCGACGCAGGACCCAAGACTTTGTTATTCAGGCTGACTGAGGGCAACCTGCCAGCAGATTACCCAAATGTAATGACTGCAACAGTGAAACATGAAGAACATCTGTATAGTTCATCAGATGAACTGAAAGCACAACAGTAAGTGGTCAAAACTTTTTCAGATTATGCAAGAATGTCATTTGGTCTTGATAAATGTGCAAAAGCAACCTTTAAAGTCTTTAAACCTTTAAAGCAGGATGAAAAATTAGAAGACTCTCCAATCCAGTCCAGGTGATGAAGTTTTTATCACATGGGATCACCAATTACTAACAGTTCAAAAAATAGATGCTAGAAAACAAGGTATATCAGTCCATGAAAAGAAGACACAAGTAGCATTGATTACTGAAACTGCTACACCCAACAACTACAGTGTCTTACTTACACAGAGACACAAAGTCATAAAATACCAGGATTTGCAAGCAGAATCTAGGACAATGTGGAAGATGATTACCCAGACATTTCCAATAGTAGTATGAGCAACTGGTCTTATAAAAAGAATTTACAATCATACTTTGATATGTTAACGATACATGTAACCCTGTATGAATTGCAGGAGTCAATACTGGGCACACTGTGGGTGCTGCAAACAGCACTTCTGGCTAACATCAAAGATTGAAACAATATTAATTTCATGAACTTTAATCATACTGTGACTTAGGAATAGGGTCCATTCCTGCCATGGTATTAGAAACCCAAAAGACTTTGAGAAATTAAAAAAGACATAGGGATTTGATAATAAAGTGGCAATACTGTTCCACTGGGGATTATGCAAATATTATATTGAAGTAGCGAAAAAAAATGGAAGCATGAACCACAAAGCATTATAGAAAATGATGCAAGTTCATATCACATGGGATCATCCAATACTAACAGTTCAAAAAACTGATGAGAGAAAACCAGATATGGTAGTCCATGAAAAGAAGACAAAAGTAGCATTGATCATTGAAATTGCTACAGCTAGGGACTACAGTGTCTTACATACAGAGAAACACAAAGTCATAAAATATCAGGATTTGCAGGCAGAAATGAGGGCAGTGTGGAAGAAAGATGCCCATGTAGTCCCAATAGTAAACAGGTCTTATAAAAAAGAATTTATAATTGAACTAAGATATGTTACCAATACATGTAACTTTGTATGAAGTGCAGAAAGATTCAGTACTGAACACATTGCAGGTGCTGTGAACAGCACTTCTGGCTAACATCAAAGATTGAAACAATACTGACTTCATGAACTTTAATCATACTTTGACTTAGGAATGGGGTCCATTAACATCAGTGTATTAGAACCCAAAAGACTTGGAGAAATTAAAAAAGGGATTTGACTTGGGATTAGAAATTAAATGGGAGTCTAGTTCTTGCACAGGATTATTCTCACACAAATATATCTATGCGTGTTTACCAGCAAGAGTTACATTACATCTCAACAAAAAGTGTTCTACCCTGTGATGTATGTGACTTGTTCTCTTTGTTCTGTTGTTGTGTAAAAGTTAATTTCTACCCTGTTGTGACCTCAGTATCAAAGCAATTTTTTAACCATTTACCTCACTGCACTTCCCAATCTATGAACAAATCTGGTGTTCTAGTATCAGTACAACATATACTTTCAGCGTCTGTTCATACTTGGAAGTTTTCCAATCCTTTTATTCCATTTGCAAAATTTCTTGGTAACCGTCCCTTTGATAATTTGACTGTTTTGCATTTAGTCACCAAGTTTTCATACTCTAAAATGCCCCTCAACAGATGATTAAAACAGAAGCAAGACAGCCTTTTCTGTGGAAGCAATCAATCTTGTACACTATGGATGGTAAATTCATATATTATTATTATTATTATTATTATTATTATTATTATTATTATTATTATTATTATTATTAACATGAACCCTAAGGGCTTTCCTTTTATGACCTTTTTGATCAATCAGTGCAGTGACTACATCAAAGTCAACAAAGTACACAAAAGTGAATGGTGTGACATGCTTGTGTATTGGCAGTTGCACTGATATGGAAAAGGGACAATCACATTACTTCACAGAAGTGAAGGGTATGATGTGCTTATGTACTGACAGTCACTAATACACAGACGTGAAGGGTATGATATGCTTGTGGATTTACAGTCACACTAATATGTAGAAGTGAATGTTGTAATATATTTGTGCATCACAAATCTGGTGGGAATAACCAGCTAAGGGACAAACACTGGGCTTCTCTGAATGGAATAAAGGATTACAAGTAAGACAGCAAGAGATGGATAAGAAAGATTATGACAAAAGTAAATATCAGTTGTCTCCAAGACCAGGCAACATCAGGGCTGGGAACATAGGGTGAGCATCACCACAGCATGGAGCAAAAAACAAAAAAAAGCTTGTAACTTTTTTCCCTGAAAATTATTTCACAGATAAAACACTGTCATTGGAAGGTTTGTTTCAGGATTGTGTGACTTCAATATTTGTCACTTTATTTTACACCCCTGGCCTACATTATCCCAGTGCAATGCCTTACATTTAATGCAGCGAACTTCATCATTTCTTTCTCATTTTCTAAAGCTCCTAGTAGAACTAGATAATCTATAACTTTACTTAGTAGAACTAGATAGTCTATAATTTTACTGAGTAGAACTAGATAATCTATAATTTTACCATAATGTTCTTTAGTGTCCACAGCAGGGGATGGATTTAGATTGTTTGCCTGTTTTAACATTAATACATATTTATCTTTTGGACAGATCATTATGAAGAGTTTAAACAGTGCATGTCTTGACAAACAAGGCGCATATGGAACTCTATATTTTTATATCTAGTAGCTAATCCAATAACTATGGAACTATGCAAGTATCACCTAGTACAACCTTTATCATGTGCAAGAACAATTTATATCAGGCACACTCAGTAGTGTCTCAGTGATGTAGAAAAATAAAATAAGTCCTTCTTCCTATGTGCAGTTAAAGCAGTTGAAGTGATTTGTTACAGAGGACACTGCTTTATAAAACACAAGCTGTATGCTACCTGCAACTTTTTATCAGCCAGAATGGTAAACATATTTTCACTAACTCATTGATTCATCTCTGCATCTGACAGATAACTGATACTTGTACATTTATGGTTGATGTTTACAGTTTCAGTACCCTTAAAAAATCATTATCTCAGTCTGCTTTCATATATCAGGAATTACACTACACTTTATATATGCATTGCAAGTTTTAACAATATACCTACTATTATGGATGAAATTCATAAATATTTTATTATTGTAAAAAATGGTGGTTGCATCACTTTGCATTATACCATGTTGATGACAGAGTAATGTTGAGATTTCTACATGTCACTCCATCATCACTAAAGCACAGTGCAAATCTTTGTAAAGGATTGTCACTAATTTGTACTACTTTCTTGTGTAGTCCTACAGAATGTTGACAATGTCTTCTGTTATGCTATACAGCCAACAGCCCATTGTCATACTTGTGTAGCAGTATAAAGAATATACAGTGCCAGAGCTGTAACAGTAAGAGACACTGAGCTGCTAGCTCTTTAAGAGTTTGCTGAAGTCTGACATCAGCCCCGATCGCATTTCCTTTGGAAGTGAAGCTTCTTAAAGACATATTAAATTAATCACATACTTCTGTATGTGACATCTCTTTTCCCTTTCCATAAATCTGCGGAGCACCTTGGTGATGAGACTGGCTATAAGCCATAGTATTACAGCACAGCATGAAGTGCTACAGTCCTTGAGAGGTTCATTTCTTCTTTGATATGACATTAATAATTCAGTTTTGGTGCTCTGCAGTGGTACAGAGAGGGGGAGCTGCCACCATACCTCTAAAAAATTCCCTATTGTCTTGTTGCCCTCTGCTGCAGGAAGGTTTCCTGGAATGCACTACATGCAGCTTGGCTATGCCAAGCGTTCTGCACTATGGCAACATGCAAAGTGCATGTTATTACATGCATAAGCAGCACATTTATGAGTCACCATGCTATGCCACGTGTAAGTGTGGCACAACAGAGTGATTTAATGTACAGCCAATAGACGCACAGAATAAGTAGGAAGGAATTCCACTGAACAATATGGATTCTGTAAAATAACAGGTGGTAAGGGGCTCCCCTTGACAATGAACAAGCATTTTAAGAATATGGGGGGGGGGGGTATGAGGATAAACTTTTGGAATGCATGGATATTTCGAAATGCAGGGATATTTTATATTTTATGAGAGGTCGTGAGGTTCCTGAGACAGCAAGCAAACACTTTCTGGATACAAGAATTATGAGGATCTGACTCTGGGTAACAAGCAGGTATTATGATATTTGGGGGGGGGGACCTAGACACACATGCAGTACTGTACATTACATGGGGTAGAATGTAAGGGTTGGGCACACCAGTCCAAGACAGCCTTGCTACAAACTCCAAGTGGTGAGGCTGTTAAATTGCACAACTAAGGCCTCCACTGTGCTGATAATTGAGGCATCAAACAGGTAAAGCAGGAAGGTCCATGATGCATCTAGATGACACAGCATAGACTTCAATATGCAAAGATTGCACTTTCCATGAATCCCATCCTTTATCTGGACTCATGGAAGAAAGGTACCTAACAGAATCATTTAAAGTAAAGGTGCATATAGCTGAGAGGCCTGAAGGAATTTGCCTCAAAATTTTTTGACAACTGAGGATGAAGTAGTGACACCACAAACTCTCATTTACAATAGTCACAGGAGGATGATAGGGTAGATAGGACTGGTGAGTAAGGGCTATGCGATGTCTCTTCACAGAGGTAAGACACTGATAGGAAACTACTGAACTCTTAGTTAAACATTAGTGGTAAGGAATGAAGTGTGCGGTACCTGGAGGCCAGTGCACACAGAACTGACAGCAGCATGGATTCACAATGGCACAGTCACGACTGTAACAAGCTTTCTTGGTTATCGTAGGCGGTTACTAGGCTATTGACCCAAAGGTCATTTCAAGCCTAGCCATTTCATCCCACTGTAATACCAATGATATTCTAGTCAGTACCCAGGACTGTATTTAGTAATGACTGCTCATGTTCAGGAGGGCTGTGGGCATTATCCCCAGTACGAATTTACGGGGCCCCGTCCACATTTCCAGGTTCCTTTTGAACAGTGTCATAGAGGTGCTCTGCTTCACATGAATTGGCAGCCTATTTTGTGTAACCAGGGCATAAAACCCAAACAGGGTTTTGGGTGCACTGGTTGTAGTAGATGTCAGCAGAGTATGTGCCACATAACACAAAAGATTAGTGAACAAGTCAGACAGGGGAGGTGTGCATTGCAGAATGTTAGGATAGGTAAACACAGCTGCAGAAGAGGTAACAGAAAGATACAGTAAACCACCTCACTATGAAGAAAGGTTTATTATTAGTGAGCTACAATGTGGTATAGTAATGGTTCAGATCCTTTTCATATTTTTATAAATGATACAATGCAGAAACTCCAGAAAGAAATATAGGATTGGTATAGTTGAAAATGGTTAGGAAATGAAGAAGGATTGAGCAAGTGCTAAGAAACGAATCAAGGAGGCCAGTATCAGACTCTAACTTTGCATTTACTGCCAAGGTGAACATATATGCTAATTCCACCTAATACGCGGCTTCTCAGTGCTTCTGTGGATCACTAGTGATATCTGCATTGCTTACTGTACTTATTTCCTTGTTTCACTTAAAAGAAAGTTACTGTTTGTCATTTTTGCATTTAAGTTACCTGTAACACATTGCACTTAAGTTACCTGGCACTTGCTCACTAAAGCAATTATATAAGTCAGCACTAAAAATTAAAAGCACTACACCCTCACTCCCCACTGGCCCTGGTTTTCAATTATTAAGGAATTCCCAATATTATTATAGCATGTCCAAAGGTCAGTTGTCAATCTCCTCTCCGGTCCAGCTGGTGAATCTGGGAATCTTGAGGCAATGTTACAACTGCCTCATGTACACAGACAACCCTCTCCTCCTCCCAACAAATTCCAACACATGTGAGAGATGCAACCATATAGCCAAACTGGAGGCTAAGCTCTCTCTACTCAGTACTGGCATAACCAGTCAGGAGGAGAAGGAAACCACACTCACTACAATTCCAGTCTCACATAGACCTACCACGACAGCAAACCAAACACATAATCACACAAAAACATACTCTGAGGCTCTAAATAAAGATCTGCCGAAGCAGCAGAGACCTCCAAAGCAGACACCCAAGCAGCCGCTACCCCAAAACAAAACATGTGCAACACATATCTCACAAAACCAGTGTGCCAAACAGTCACAGCCCTTAAGACTAAACAACACACCTGATACACTTGTAATAGGTGACTCTATCATCAGGCACACTGACGTCCCGCTCACCAGGCTGAACAAGGAGAGGGTCACAGTGAGCAGCCTGTCAGGCGCTAGGATCCGCCACATAACACAAGCACTCAGGTCACTCCAAGGCAAGTACAAATATGACTCAGTCATTGTCCATGCTGGTGTGAATGACCTGAGACGTACCTCCCTGGACTACATGAAAAGAGACATAAAGGAGCTCTCTGAGCATGTAGCCCAGGTCGGTATGACCCTGACCTTGAGTAGCATCTTACCCTCACCAAGAATGATGCCACAATATGAAGACAAGATGATCAATTTCAACAATTGGCTTAAGTACTGGTGTCATTCAAAGGGGATCCAATGCCTGTCAGCTTGGGATGATATGCTCGACAAGCCACAATGCTTCGCTAGGGACAGCTTGCACCTGTCACCCCTGGGCTTTCGGATATTGGCAAAGGCTCTTGCTACCCTCCATAGTACCTTTTTTAGGCAAGGCTCAAAAGACAAACCCACCTCCATAGGTATCACAAGGGATAAGAAACTAAGAGTAATGCTACTCAACGCCAGAAGTCTAAACCTCAAGATGCATGCACTCGAAACTCTCCTTAGCATGGAGAACATCGATATCTGTGCAGTAACAGAAACCTGGTTCAGGGCTCCTGACAGCACCCCAGCACTACCAGGTTATACCTCATACCATGCTTTTCGGCCCCAAAACTTGGACCAAACCACAAAAGGATATTCATCAAAGATACCCACACCTCCAGGTTGGTGGCAAAGCACGAAGCATCAGAGACTATCCATGTGCAACTAACAGTGGGTAAAACTGCCTTCCAGTTTATAGCCTGTTACAGGCCACCCTCCCAAACCCAGGAACCCCACTCAGCCTTCCTGAGAACACTGGAAAATATGAAGGTCTCTCCAAACACCATTATATTGGGCGACTTCAACTACCCAAACATAGACTGGGAGCATTACTCTAGCTCCAACACCCTAGCCCAAAGGTTCCTAGAATTTATAAACTCAAATGCTATGGAACAACTTGTTACCACTCCCACAAGAGGGGAAAACATACTGGACCTGATCATCACCAACATGGGGACTCTATGCTCCAGACCAGAAGTGTATCCCTCACTGGTAAGATCAGACCATAAACTAATCTTACTGGATATTCACATCCCGATCCCAACCACAGTGAAAAACTTCTCTAAAGCAAATTTTACACTCCTCAAAACTGAGGTGGAATCCTTCAAAGCCCCCGGGCCTGTGGAAAATAGGGCCCAGACCGCAGAATCCTTTATAAACGCATTCTATGAACACCTTCAGGAATGCATGGATCATGCGATCCCAAATAAAACCAAGACCCAATCCTCCAAAGGCAGACGTCCTGTCTGGTGGACCCCAGCCATAAACAAACTATACAATAGAAGGAGGAAGCTACTAAATGATAGAGCAAAATCCCAAAAAGGGAAGGCATCACTGATCAGTATTAGCAAAAAACTATGTGCACACATAGAATTGTCTAAGGCCAGCTTCGAGAGAAAAATTGCACAGGACACTAAGGATAATCACAAGGCTTTCTTTAGTTATGTTAGGAACCTGGGTGGTAATTCCCAGATATGCTCAGAATTAGTCCAAAATGACAAAAAATACACCGAACCCACAGACATTGCCAACATCCTAGCTGACAGGTTCAGCGCAAACTTCTCCCCTCCCTCCCCACCAAAAGGGCAAATATCTATCCCAGCAGAGTGCTGTCCCCCTGACATCTCAGATGCTCAGGTAAGAGCCGCCCTCTCCAAAGTAAAAAACACAGCATCAATGGGACCAGATGGTGTCCCGGGCTGCGTCCTACATGAACTCCAAGAAGAGCTAAACCCAAACATAAAACTACTGTTCAATCTCAGCCTTACTACAGGATATGTGCCCAAAGAGTAGCGTACAGCAACAGTGGTCTTTCTCCATAAAGGTGGTGCCTCAACGGATCCTGGAAACTATCGCCCCATAAGCCTGACTAGCTTGGTCTGCAAAGCTATGGAAAGGATCATGGACCTCATAAATAAAGATATTGGGGACCTACAGACACTGGATCCTACCCAGTTCGGCTTTGTTAAGGGCAGATCCTGCCTCTTAAACCTGGTTGATTTCTTTGAAACGGTCACCAAGGCCATTGACGAGGGGAAGGTGGTCCACACAGCCTACCTGGACCTCGCAAAAGCCTTCGATACAATACCCCACTTGGGCATTATAGATAAGCTCACCAGCTTAAATATAAACCCCTATGTCACTAGATGGATTGCAAACTGGCTCAAGGACAGAACCCACATGGTTAGAATTGCTGGAGCCATGTCAGACTCCAAACCAGTTACAAGTGGTGTCCCACAAGGCTCAGTCCTGGGACCTCTCTTGTTCGGTATATATTTCTCGGAGGTACAGGCCAACACGGAAGGACTGTGGCTGACCAAGTTGCAGATGACTGCAAACTGGGCCATAATCGACTCTCCAGCCGACACAAGCATCCTCCAAAAGGGCCTCATAGAAACAGACAACTGGTGCCAGAGCCATGGCCTCAAGCTAAATGCCAAAAGTGTATAGTCATCCCTTTGGCAAAAAAAGTGCCCACAAATTACCACATAGGTGGTAATCCATTAAGTACAGAAGAAGTAATTAGGGACCTGGGGACCCAAGTTGATAGCAATCTCTCATTTGACAACCACGTGGCCAAAGTAGTTAGAAAAACATTTTATATAGCCCACCTAATCATGAAGGGATTCACATCTAGATCAGGGGAGGTCATCGTGCCTCTTTACTCATCCCTCATCAGGCCCATAATTGAGTACAATGCCCCTTTTGGGATGTACCTTACCAGACACCTGCAGCAACTGGAAAGACCCCAAAAGTACCTCACCAAGAGGATCAAAGGGCTCAAACAGATGCCATATGCTGCCCGGTTAAAGAAACTCCAGCTCTACTCAGTGGCATACCACCTGTTCAGAGGCGATCTGTGCCTGACGTATAAAGCCATGTCCAACCCGGAATTAATGGACATGCTGCACCTCAGAAAATCCAAATCCCATCGAGCTACTTGCTCAAGAGACTTGAACCTCAGCACTGAAATAAATAGGACATGCTGGAGGGACAGATTCATAACCCAGAGGCTCCCTTCACTCTGGAATAAAATCCCAGTCCAGGTTAGGCAGAATCCCTCATTGACTCTCTTCAAGAGGAATCTTGATGAGTGGATGGGAGATTGTAGGTTTACCCCGGGTATCACTTCTGTGTCACTGTTAGACAGAGGCACAGTATACTAACCTCAAAAAGGGCATAGCAAAATAAATTTAAAATGGGTGGCGAAAGCCAAACACATTCTGGCTAGGCTTATAAATGCCCTAGGGCAGATAGCGTTGTATGAACCTATGAACCTATATTGGTAGTAGTTAAATTTAGTTAGGATGCTGTGGGCAGAGGGGACTTTTTGCTATAAGAAAATGCAGTTGGCATTACAGGTTAGTGTTAAATTTGTTAAAATGTGTTATAATGAGATCTGTTTATGTATTTTTAACATCATCGGCAAACCTTTAGCCTTTTTAGTAGTGGTGTTTGTGCAATCCGTGCATTTTCATAATATGCAATGGTCTGAGAAACACAAAGAGAGGCAAACTTTTGTTATTTTAGTTTTGCTAGAATTGCTTGTAGAGCAAAGGTTACTATTTTTTAAGTATAAGAAGCAAACATTACAAAATGCGCATCAATTTATACCCAAATGCTTTCTTATAGTTTTATTTTCTGTCCATACCCAAACATTTTATCTCACAACATACTATGTAAATGGCTAGGCACTGCCAGATGAAATATTCCTAGTTTACAAATGGCAAATAAATACATGAATAATATTTAAAATGCATATACATTATACATATATCACTAATATGAAAAAGAAAAAAAGTTGTAACATAACACAATAACATTCCTAAACTTTTGTAAAAGTTATTATTACAAGGTGTGAACCCTTTGTTCCTTGATTCATTCCCAGAGGCTTTCTATACATTCTAAAGAAGTTAAGGACCCCTTCTACAGACTCCCTGTCCTTTTACTAACACAGTGGTCAAAATACCTCATTGTCAAAGGCAAATTGAACAAAATTATGTTTTTTATTGGATTGTTAAATGGGGCATTCAATTTCTTTCCATGGGTATTAACACAATTTTTTCCAGCAACTAGTAAATGTATAAGCCATGTCTCCTTTATATAGCCCAGCTGGGTCTCAAACATGGATTCCCATAGAACCCAGTACTTCATCAGAATGTTTGGTTTAAAACCTCCAAGACAAGCTCAACCAGTCAAATGGCCTATGTGGCTGGACAGTTTCAGACTATTTTTCCATAATATGTTTCTGTTATATTACAATGACAACAAACAGCATTGCCAGCCAGCCAGACCCTTAGTGTTTAGTCTAGTAGGAATCTGCTTTCAAATTCAGTCCTTTAATTATTCCTGTATTAAAGTTATAGTGTCTAATGCACTCAGCATTATTCAAGAGTCTGTTAAAACCCATTGAGTGAGTCCCTCTCTGAACTGACCCATAATAGGCTAAAATAATCTCTTACCCCAAGGCCTCTTCAATTTCTGATAAAGATGATCACCTTATTCTGCATCCCTCCATCTGAAAGGGCATGTTTCTACTATCCTGTTTTGTTAAAAATGTTGAAATACTTTTACTACATGATTCTATAGCACTACAGACTATTAAATAGATTCCACCAATCCACTTCTCCATCATTGTTCCACATGGTTGCACATCCCAAAATCTTGGAAGGGTGAAGTGGAAGATGATCAAGGGATATATGTTTTTAACATAGCGAGACAGCTTTAAAATAAGCAACGGAGATGTCTGTTGCTTATTTTAAAGCTGTCTCGCTATGTTAAACCCATTTAACATAGCGAGACAGGTTTAAAAAAAAAAAGTAACGGAGAAAGCAAGATTTCTGTTGCTTTTTACTGTTTCGCTATGTTAAATGGGTTTAACATAGCGAGACAGCTTTAAAATAAGCAACGGACATCTCAGTAATTGTTTCTTTTCTTAAATAATGTCATAGTATAATAGCAATAACCCACTTCTGGGTGTGGGTAATGCGAGATTTACCCACGGTTGTCTTTGTTTGGTCCCGAGGGCGACCACGCCAACCGTGGGTAAATCCCGCATTACCCACACCCAGGCGTGGGTTATTGCTATACTACTTTTTAAAGTAGAAAGACCAGTGCAGTGTTTCTTCCACAAATAAATAAAATTAACTCTAACAATGTGGTTTTCAGCTAGTTCGAGAGAAGGAAGTATGGAGCAAAGCGCTCAAGAGGTGAATTTGATGTGGTTAGTCTGTAGGCCTTAGAATGTGTAGAGTTAGCATACATCAGGTGGATGAGATGAATAATGAGGCTGGGGCTTAAGTGTTGGCCTAAATGTGAGATGACACTGGATGTTGGTAAAAGGATGAGCTGCTAAGGAGCTGAGAAGTGAAGGGTAGCAAATTATTCACTGATCTTAGGGTGAGAAAAATGGCAAACATTTAGGGAACACCTTACTCTTAGTGGGTATCTTCTATACCACGGGGGGGATGAGTGAGTGACTTCTTTACTTGTCCCTGATTAAGAGTGAATGTCCAAAAGTGTATGGCCAAACTCTACATTTGCTAAAAGGCTGGCTTCACTATATTTTATGTGTTAAGAACTCAATGTGTTTCATAACATTTTAGCTTTATAGACACTGCTTTCTAAGCAACCGCTTTTACTGTACAATGAATGGAAAATTTTGTTTAAGGAAGTTTCTGAGAGAGACAATGATTGTAACTATTGTTAAGGTGTCAATAAGAAGGAGTTTGAACAAAAATGCTCAGCCTTGCAGGTTGCAGCTTGGTGAGGACTGTTGCAGAACCACAATACTA
Organism: Protopterus annectens; assembly: GCF_019279795.1. NCBI lineage: Eukaryota > Metazoa > Chordata > Ceratodontiformes > Protopteridae > Protopterus > Protopterus annectens. The sequence continues at coordinate 323,732,036 of NC_056747.1, read as the reverse complement.
ACTCTGATTTCCAGGCAGAGATTCACAAAGAGGACTCCACAAGGAGTTTAGTGACCACAGTGACTTAGCACAGCCCTCCTTTGATTAGCTGCGTGTTGCTCTGAAACTTATATTACTGCAATATCACACTAAGGATGCTGACCAGAGCAAATCTCTGTGTACAGTTATGATAATATCTGCATTTAAAAATGAAAAGGAACCAAGTTTACATTCCAAAGAAGCCCTGGTTGAACAGTGCAACTATAATATTAATATGTTGTCCCTTTCCAAGCACTATGTTGTGCCTACTGTTCCTGTGTGGAGTGTGGCACTGCTGTAGTTTTCTTACGAATCTCATGTGTGACCACAATTCAATCAGCTTGGGTTTGTGGCAAGTTGATCACTATTAGCACTTACCTCTTCTCTGATATAAAATATGCAAAATTCTCCTGCACATAGCCTCAAATAAAGTTTATGGCCATGGGAAGGGGAAGACAAGTGTCAGTACATTATTGACTTTAAAGCTCTACATGAATCCTCTTTTTCCTTATCTCCTTCTGTCTAATTTTTTTTTGCCTTTCTGCCACCCTTTGCTGGCCATCAACTCTCCTCCCCTGTCACTCATATGGCCCATTTGTTTCAGCCACCGGGGGGGGGGGGTTAGGACTCCTCAGACTGTTGTACTGCAGATGAACATTGCTCCTTCTGTTGCTTTATGCTTGCTTGTGGTCTGATTGACACAAACATCTCACATAATCGCACAGTACCATACTGTACTGAAATTTAAAAACAGGTGCAGGAGAATCAAGATGTATATGTATTAATGTCAGGCTGCTTCACAGCAGGGAACAACGTACCCCAGTAAATGTTCTGCAGTTTGCTCCAGAAGAACATTTCAGTGCATTCCTTATGCTTCCACGCAGTAACTAAATGGTGCAAGTAGTATGTGACTTACAACATAAACAGGTGTCTCATCCTAGCAATTTACAACCCAAAACAAATACAAAAGCCAGGATAAGGTAATTAAAAAGCCAATGCAGGATAATAATTATACAGTTCCTGACATCCTAGGGGAACTCTGTGAAAACATGCTTTTCAGATGAACAACATTTTTTAAAAAGTTATTTTAAATATACCATTTTACTTGTATTTCTTTAAATTTTTACAACAGAAATATGTCTCTGGTGCATCTTATTTAAACCAGATAATCTATAATGGCATCAATCTGCGGGGAATTCCTGCGTTTACTGTGGGTTACAGGTATTCCTTTGTGACACCAAACACAAAGGAAAACAAATAAGAAAATGAAAGCTCAGAAAAGTAGCAGTTGAAAGATACATGACAATTAATTTTGGAAAATGTAATAAATGTTCTAAAGAAATTGTGGATTTTATTCTCACTAGTTATGTACTCTTTCATAGTCTTGTAAATATTCATCAAGGTTTCCCTTAGATGATAACTGTGATTGTAATTTATAATGCATCATATGATATGACTGCTGCTCAAGACAGAACTAGGTAAAATGTACCTTGTACATTACAATAAATGCCACTGTAAATATGATTTTTTAACTGATTTACCTACAAACGTGCATCTGTGTGTGTGTGTGTGTGTGTGTGTGTGTGTGTATATGTGTCTGTGTGCGCACATGCTTATGTGTGTGTGTCTGTGTGCTTATGCATACATGTGACTTAGTATGTATGTGTGTGTCTCTCTCTCTCTGTGTTTATGTGTGCATGTGTTTGTATGCAGTGTGTGTAGGGGGGTGTTTGTACAGGAGAAGGAGAGGGTAGTCCCACAGTTGATGATTTGAACACAACAAATGTGGTATCAAGGGGGAAAACCCAGCCATTAATATGGACTTTTGGGGTTCTAATGCCTGTGTGTGTGTGTGTGTGTGTGTGTGTGTGTGTGTGTGTGTGTGTGTGTGTGTGTGTGTGTGTGTATATATATATATATATATATATATATATATATATATGGATCTACTTCTCTTAATCGACAACACAGTTTGTCGAGTAACAGAAGATCGGACCCACTCAGCGAAAGTGCACTTTCGCTGAAGCCAACTGTCAAAAAACAAAAAATTAAATTGAAACTGTTTATGCAGAGAGGCAAGCCCCCCCTGCACCCCCCACACCCCCCTACTTAAATATACCAACTCCGAGACTGCACTACAGTGGGGAAAAGGATATATTTCCTTATCCCCATTGTAACTGGCTTAAGCGAAAGTGTACTTTCAATATAGTGCACTTTCGCTTAAGTGGGTCCGATCTTCTGTTACTTGACAAACTGTGTTGTCAATTAAGAGAAGAAGACCCATATATATATATATATATATATATATATATATATATATATATATATATATATATATATATATATATATATATATGGGAAGACATAATTCTCAGTGGAGGACATCTGATATGTGCTCCACAGATGAACAGCTATTATAGAGGTAGCTGTAGAGTACAGAGTGTGGAAGCACTAATCATATAGGGCATCAGTGTGAATATGGGGCAGATGAGCAGAACCTGGGAGTCCAGCTATGGTTTGGAGGGAACATTAGTATTAAAGGTGGTAATCACAGTGACTATAAATGTGGTACTGATGAACAGAAGGAATCGTTTAAAAATAATAGGGCAGGTACATGCTTTGGGTAATTCCATTAGAACATGTAATAATAATAATAATAATAATAATAATAATAATAATAATAATAATAATAATAATAATCTACTTTACAGACACTTGAGCTGGACAAAACGACCCCTTTTCAGTTACAATCTTCTAAAGTACAACAACCACAAAAGAAATGATCAACAACAGTTGCAAGAATGGTTGAGTTAATTAATTACAAAGAACAGATACTATAATAAAGCTCCAGTATTACTTCCAATTACTGTCTTGTGGAGAAACAGTTTTGCTAAAAACAAATGACCAAAGGGAGTTTCCTGGAATGCAATGCTTAGGTGACTGATGGGTGACATAGGCATTTAGAATTGTTAGCTGACAAAGTGGCCCAGAGGTTATTGTTGTTGTCTCACAACACTTACAGTAGCTCTCTAATTCAGTTTTCAGCTGGGGGGGGGGGGTCTCCTTTTTGCAGAGCACTTACATCATTCCTGTTTCTATGTGGGTTTTTAGTAGGCCTCTTATTTTATGCAACATCCCAAAGACAGCAAGCTAAAGGTGAATGTCTGGCCCTCCAAACTGTGTATATGTATGCATGTCAAGTTAATGTGAACATGTAAGCACATCCTGGAATGGGCTGGTGTCCCACCCTGGAAAAGTTTCTCAGCTTTGTGGCCACTTAATGCTGGGATAGATTCTGACAACCAGAGGAATTTAACTGAATAAAGAAGGTAATAAGAAAATGAATGAATGAACAAATGAATGAATGAATAAAAAGGACTGTAAGTTTGAAAGGAAAGGAGAGTAGACTGTCCATGTATGTAAACAGGAATTTTTTGAGTTATTTTATATTTGTTTGGTTAACAATTAATCTCTTCAGGGGAAAGGCAGTACTGCAGCCTTAAGGAACAGTTATAAATACATTTACACATTTTATCCAAAGTTAACTGAAGATAAATTCAGAATCAAGGAAGAAGAAAGGGCTAAGCAACCAAGAATTGTCCTTCCTTTGGTTGAATCTTGTAGCATGTTTTAGAATCTATTCAGTTCTTTATGTAGTCTTGGCAAAATTATTTGTGATGTAAGTTATAAGTATGACCAGTTACCAAGTTATTTTAAAAGACAAACCTGTCTAACGAGATTCTCTAAAGAAGCAGCAGGCAGTTGTGGAGAGGTGATGGTAAGGTGGTTCCAGGTACCAAACAGCAGTTTTTTTATTTTATCTTTTGTTATAATTGTTTAAAAGTACAAGGTTAGGACTTCATTATGATCATCTGATGTTACTTGGTTTAGTTAGAGTTGTTTTCATTTTAAACTGTTATGTTTCCTCCCTGGGGATGCTTGCCTATTTCTGCACATTATTATAGTTACTAATTGCATATATGTATTGCTTTAGACTGATTTAGAGTGAATAGGACCCCTTTGGGTCATGTATTTATCCAGCTAACAAGCAAGCAAATAAGAAAACAAATAAAATAAAAATATTCTTTAATGAACACAGAGAGTGGGAGGATCTTTATGCACTAGACAGTATTTCTGAAGTAATGAGGTGGTCATTCATGCAGTGGCTGTGAGGTACAGGTCCCACCAATCCTGAAATAGTGAAAAGGCTTGCAATGAGGGGGGGGGGGGTGTGCCCCAATGTCTGACCAAGCAGTCCAGTAATATATTCTGCATGTTTCATCCCAGTATAATGATGTAATCTGCATGTTTCATTTTAGTATAGTGATGCAAACTGCATGTTTTCCATCCCAGTATAGTGATGTAATCTGCATGTTTTATCTCAGTATAGTGATGTCCTCTGCATGTTTCACCCAGTATAGTGATGTAATCTGCATGTTTCCATACAGGTATAGTGATATAATCTGCATGTTTCACCAAGTATAGTGATGCAATCTGCATATTTCCATCCAGGTACAGTGATGTAATCTGCATGTTTTACCCAGTATATTGATGTAATCTGCATGTTTCCATCCAGGTATAGTGATATAATCTGCATGTTTCACCAAGTATAGTGATGTAATCTGCATGTTTCCATCCAGGTATAGTGATGCAATCTGCATGTTTCACCCAGTATAGTGATATAATCTGCATGTTAGACCCAGTATAGTGATACAATCTGCATATTTCATCCAGTATAGTGATGTAATCTGCATGTTTCACAGTACAGTGATGTAATCTGCATGCTTCATTCAGAATCTGCATGTTTCCATTCGATATTACACAGTGGCCTGCAGCTTGGACCTTTACTGCAGTTTACTTCCTTTAGAAAAGTTTGGGCTGATACTAACTAACTGAAGTTACTATGATTTGAATGTGAAACACTGTAACAGTAATGTCAACACTAGGAAATATTAATTAAGAAAAAACACAAACTAACCTGCTTTTGCAGTGGACAAGCTCCTTTACACTCTTTACTTGAATGGGCCTGCTGCTCTCATAGCCCTGCCTCTCTAATTATGCCAACTCCAAGATCATTCGGTATAGGGATGTAAGGGCAGATCATCATCAGCCCTGAGTTTACTGATCTCAAAACACTGAAGCCACACTATACGACTCATATATCCCATTTGACTATACCTTGGAGTATTTTAATGATCTAGACTGGGTGATTGTTACAACATGACAGTATATCCGATTAATTAGTTCATATGCAATATCCAATGGAATGAAGCACTCTCAGTGCAAGAATAAAGGAATACTGTGCCATAGACATATGCATCGTATGTCTGCATATTAGGAATGTTAACCCTGGTTAACAGAAACCCTTTTTGTTTTTAACTATTTTTGTACCTTTATGCTGAGTATGTCATTTGTGTTTCTAAAGCCATTTCTACTGCTGTGGGGAAAGGTTTTCTTGCTTTTGCTCCCCCCCCCACCAAAAGATCAACAATGCAAATACATCCAGGGACAGAGAAGCACACACTGTTGCAACATGTTTACCAGAGCTGACCCTTATGCAGACTGCAGATTCATTGCAGTAATGGTTGAGTCATGTGACACTGGCCTACACCAACCTCCTAAGGAGAAGATACCATCATCAGTAATGCAGCAGCATCCTGGGAATGAAACTGTTTAAGTACCAAGTATTTTTCAAAAGTCCTAGATCTTCTGTGTCAATGTTATGGTGATACTATGAAAGATCATTAGCAAGCTGCAGGAAAACAGCCATGGAATATGAAATCGGTGGCAGTGGTATGACAAAGACAAACTGATTTGTCTGTCTGTCTGTCTGCCTCCCTTCGCAATACTCTGATCTAGCAATTTCTCACATACTGAAGATCAGCTAGCTGCATAATCCCCAACCCAAATACATAAACTCATCTTGTCAGACAGAAAGGGTGCAGCGAAACGATCAGCCACCACAGCCTGAACGATCTGACTGACAGGTTATTCAGCTGTAAACAGGAAACGCCTACAAAGCCCTTCTGTGCAGTCATTACAGTCATGCACCTGTACCTCACTGTATGCCATCTACTGTAGTGTGACGTGTGTCTTCTCAGAATCCTAGCTAGTGTAAGAAACTACCTTTTAAGATGGACTATTCCCAGAAAAATTTCTGTCCGTCTATTCATATGACTGTATATGCAAATCCACATATATGCACCTGTCACTATGTATGCCTGCTTATCTTTGCATGTTTGCATTAATTAATGTGTACACTTGTGTCTATGTATGCTTGCTTGAGTATACATGTTTAAATAGATGCTTGCACTTATGTGCCTATATAGTAACATTTCTATCAACAGCTGGTATATTTCTGACTCATTTTCCTCTGTATCTATCTGCCTGTCAAATAACCATCTGTTGATGTTTATAAAGATTTCAAGCCACCTAGTAGTTTCTAGTTTAAAAGTGCAATAAACTGTACATGCTTAACAAAGGGAAGTGAATTATCAACACGTTCAGTAGCACATTCATATCTTTTAGGAAGCCCTGGTTGTCAAAATCACATATGTGTCTTTTATAAATTAATAGGTCACACCTCTCTACCCACATGTCATCCCACTTCTACCACCACCAGCACCACCAGTCACCCCACCCCCACCCTCAGCAGTTTCCATTTTGGCAAATCTATTCTCAGATCAGTCCTGTAGACCCTCAGGAAGTGGAGAGGAAACCATCAATATTTCCAGATAACTATACTCCCCAGCAGCTGCTGTGTGTGCGTGTGTGTGTGTGTGTGTGTGTGTGTGTGTGTGTGTGTGTGTGTGTGTGTGTGTGTGTGTGTGTGTGTAGTCATAGGCAAATTAAAAACAGAGGTAAAATTGTACTTTTGATAGGCTCTTGTTCTGTATTTTTACCACAATTCCTTGATTAAAATCAGCTGGAAAGAGTGCATACTTTAAATGTACAGAAGGATTTTTAATCTTTAGCAGAATAAATTGTGTTAGTTTCTGAAAGAATCATTTCTCAGCCTTCCCCACATTTGTCTTACTTGGACTGATTTTATGCGTATTACTATTATAATAAACTTTAGGCTTGGTTCATCTTTTCAGATCTGTGGTCCTCCTTTTTATTGCAGTTTTATTTAATAATTTTCTCTGCAATCCATCTTGTTTCTTAACTCTGGTGCTCAGGCCAAAGCCTTCATATCTCCATTATCATTGATCTTCGTGTGTCACATTTACTTTTTGGGAAGGTGCACAACCAAACAGATGAAATGCATGCTATATCATCACTATAACATGAAACACATGCTATAACATGAAACACATGCTATAACATCGCTATAACGTGAAACACATGCTATAAGATCTCTATGACATGAAACACATGCTATAACATTACTATGACATTATTATAACATGAAACAGATGCTATAGCATCACTATAACATGAAACACATGCTATAACATTACTATAACATGAAACACATGCTATAACATCACTATAACATAAAACACATGCTATGAGATATCTATGACATGAAACATGCTATAACATCGCTATGACATTATAACATGAAACACATGCTATAACATCACTATAACATGAAACACATGGTATAACATGAAACACATGCTATATCGCTATGACATGAAACACACACAATAACATCACTATAACTTGAAACACATGCTATGACATGACTATAACATGAAACACATGCTATGACATTACTATAACAGCGGGGGCTCCTGCAGTGATGCTGCTGCTCACATCAACCTTAAAGTGGCATGTCTGGTACTACGTGAGTACCCCTAATAGCTGCATAAGTGAGAGCTCATGCAATCAGCTCTCACCCAATGGGGTAACACATATGTTGATTGACTGCTGAACACCTGTGGTTAGCTGATAACAGTGGACAAAAAAATGACATAAAACATCCATAGAATATTTCTGAAGTTTCACAGGCTCACATGATTATAAGCTTGATTGTCTCCTGATAGTAAGAAGAAGCTTATTCCATAATTTTGGAAGATACTGTGTAATGTAAATGTCTTTTTTTGCATTAATGATATTTTATTTTAGTATATGGTTCTGTGATCAAATGTTACATCCTCCAGTAGTGAGTTCTAGGCACAGAATTGGATTAGATATTGTGTTATAGAGAGGTCAACTCTAAATAAACTGAATTTAATGGCATATTTTGAAACCTCTCTGAATAGCTCAGGTAAACTCCATAATTTTCTAGTTAAGAAGCATTGAACCATTTCAATTTTTTTTCTTACTGCCTATTAAAAGGCTATAAAAACACAGTGTTGTGCTCAATAACACATTGAAACAGTCAGGTATAAAAATCACACAATTTCTCTGTACAGCTTCTCCCAACTAATCCCACCCACTACCAGGATAGACAAAACATCAAAAAGAATCAATCCTAGATTGGATACTCACCAATCAACCCACTTCTCTCAACTCACAAGCTGTCTCGCCGACAGCCTTTGTGACCACCACCCCACCTTCCTACACTGGCAGCAAATAAACTCATCAAAATCCAATCATATCAGCAAATCAGAAAAAAAAATTCAGTTCCTAAATAGTTCATATATGCACTCAAAAGCTGTAGATGGGCACCTCTGAAATACCTCATATTAGATGAGGCAATAACTCCACCTTCCTTAGCATCCTAAATAAGCTTGTCCCACCTAAAATAATTAGGATAAAACCCAACTATACCCCATGACTAACCAAAGAATGAAGAGCTCTACTAAAAGCAAGAGACAAAACCTGGAAGAATTGGCACGATAACAAATCGCTAACCAATCGTCAGAAATACGTAGAACTAAGAAATGCTGCCAAAAATGTACAAGACAAGACAAAAAAGAATATTTTGCTAAAATACCACTAGAACACCAAGGAAATCCACAAAAGTTCTGGTCAGCAATTAAGAAAATCCTTTAGCCTGGTCAAATCACTTCCTCCTCCCCAAACACTGACAACACCATAGATGACATACCCACATAGTTTAACAATTTTTTCACCATTTCTGTACTCAAACAACAAACATTAGCCATTCCCCCCACTCATCTCTCTCCAACACAAAACAACAGTAACTTCTCCCTACTACCTATTCCTACTGCCACCATACAAAATGCCTAAAAAAACTCAAACCAGCAACCCTAGCTGCAGACTATCTCAAAATTGCTGCAGAAGCCATCACATACCCTGTCTCCAGCCTTATAAACTGTTCCATCACTAAACAACAGGTCCTAACTATTTGGAAAATAGCCGACATCATTCCACTACATAAAGGCGGCAGCTCTATAGAGCTTTCCAACTACCATTCAATTGCTATCATCTCTCCACTATCAAAAATTCTGGAAAAATGCATCCATACCCAGTTCCTCCACTATTTCCTCACTAACAATGTACTGTCCAAAACTCAACATGGATTCCACTTACACCATAGTACAACCACTGCCCTTCTAAGCTTCATTAACTCTGTCAACCTTCTCAGAAATGAAGGTAACCTGGTCTCATCTATCTTTCTGGACCCCTCAAAAGCATTTAACATGGTCTCACACTCCAGACTGTTAAACACAGTATCAGAATTTAAAACTAGCCACTCCACACTCACCTGGTTTCAGTGCTATCTCAATGGGAGGCAGCAAGCAGTCAAATAGGGTAACTCCCTCTCTCCACTGTTGTCAGTCACCTTAGGAATTCCACAAGGATCCATTCCTGGTCCTCTTCTCTTCACATTATTCACCAATAGCCTACATATTTCCACTAATGAAGCCATGTCTATACAAAACACTGACAACTCTTCCTTAATTTGTGTAGCCCAACACTCCACCATCTTCAGGAAATAACACAGCAAGCCTTCTCTAAAGTAGAAACCTGGCTAAATAATGCCCAGTTTATACTCAGTCCCAACAAAACAAAACTCATCCTGTTTCATCATGCAAGATCCCCAGACCCCTCTTCGCTATTCAAAATCACCTCAGCAAACAATACCATCTTTACCCCAGTCTCCCACACCAAACTCCTGGGATTAGTAATAGACCAAAACATGAACTTTGATCTCCACATAAATCAAACAATCAAAAAAGTCCACAAAAAATGGGTAGCTTGTACAGGAAGAAACTTTTCCTCACAGAGAAATCCACAATCTCCATTGCCAGAACCCAACTTCTCTCCACACTCCTATATGCATCTCACATCCTTACTAACCTCAAGAAAACTTACATAAACAAACTAGATAGCTGCTATAATAAAATAGCAAAGTTCGCTACAGATGCCAGCTACAGATCACATCACTGTCACGGTCTAAACAAACTCTCATGGCTAGAATTCCCCAACCTACTAATTTTTAACCAGCTCTCCATGGCCCACCAAACATTCAACCAACCTGAAAAACAACCGCTCTCAAACACCTACTTACTCATTTTTCCAATAACTGGTCTCTGTGCTCCAGTAACAAAAACCTAGTAAACATCACTAAAAGTAGCAATAATGCTGGTGACTCGTTATACTCAAACAGTATCGCCAAAATCTGGAACTCCCTACCCATCGATATCAGATCCACCTCCAGCACCACCAAGTTTAAGAAACTTCTAAAAAATCGCCTAACATCTACCTGGTTCTGCTCATGTACTAACCCTGGATAACTTTCCCTCACTTAGATATAACCTTTAACTACACTTCTATCTACTCTATACCTCTTGTAACCTCTTTCTCCCTTACCTATATCCATCCTCTTGTCTTCCTCACAGTTGTAAACTGTAATCTGTCAGATGGCATACTAAAGGCACTGTAGAGGCTTAAGACAATGTAAGACATGCTGTACTGCATCTGTACTTTATTTATGTGTTAATCTCATCTCTCATGTATATATTTTTGTTGATTAATCTCCTGTGTATATAAATTGCTTTACTGATCTCTGCTAGACTTTAAGTAGATACATATAAGCTGTATAGTAAGCTTTTTCTTTGTTGTACTAGACATATATTAGTAAAAATGTACTTTGCTGGAGCTTATCTCCTTGGGCCTCCGCTGAAAATGAATACTGTTGTCCAGTCAAACCATCCAAGTAAACAAATGTTAAATAAAAAATAAATAAAATACAAAGATATTCATGGAGTGACTAGACATTCCTTTTATAATTAGATAGAAAACTGAATATTCTTTCCTTACCTTGGTGGATACATGCAGATAAAGTTTAAATTGTTGTTTACCATAATCTAATCTGTAGAACTGTAATGATAGCTTTATTTTTTTATGTGATGACTTATTTTTGCAATCATAATCTGTGTCCATCTTGCCAAGTCTCATAATGACAAATTTACTGACATTAAAGATAAGGTCATTACGAATGAACCATGTGTATTTTGTAGACCATCTTAATGAACTTCAGTATCTTTTACTGTAGTAACTAGATTAATTATTTTGCAGTCATCAATATATCTGATAATCCATTGTCCATCTCATACTTTTATATTTGAGATGAACAGTCCAAAAAGAAGAGGCCCCTATTTAGCACTGTGGGACACCACTAGCAGCCACAAGGTTATACAGGTAACCCTCATCTTGATTTGTTATGTCCTGTTGCTTAACCAGTGTTTTACTCACTGAATTACATATGAATTTACAATTAATTCTACTAATTTGTTTACTTGAGTGGAATAGTGCTGAATGCTTTATTAAAGTCAAGCAAATCAGTATGCACAATTACCCTTTGATCAAGTGCTGCTGCAAACTATTAAAAAAAATCCACAAGATTCAACAGAGAAGATCTCCCATTACCAGATTCATACTATTCCATAACAAACAGAAAATCCCTCAAAGCTCAACTGTGTCATTTTGGATAAGCTTCATTAGGACTCTCCACTGTTTTATGTAGATTCTGCTTAGGCTGATGGGTCTAAAAATTGTTTGTGCCTGATATGACCCTCCTTCCCTTTGTGAACTTCTACAAGTGCGGCCTGTCTCAGTATGGTTTGCTTTTCTTGATTCTGTGTAGAAAACCACTGAGGAAGTTTTCTGATCCCATGGAACTTGAATTTTCCTGGCTGGGTAATTACTTCTTTGCTTATTGATAACATGGAAAATTCATTTTTTGTTGACTGGGTAAATGAAATGGTCTGCAGATCTTTTACAGCTATGACTCAGGCCAACAGGGTAAAGGCAGCAAACATATATATATATATATATATATATATATATATATATATATATGGATCTACTTCTTTTCAATGAAAAAACACTTCACTGAATGTTACAATACCGAACTCACTTCTATGAAAGCACACATCTCCGAAAATACACTGCACTGAACTTTAAACCACAGAGCAACACATATACGAACAGAAAATCCTAACCCGTTAACTCACAGACAAGTATTTCTCTTACAGATCGACTTCTGTCCCAAAAAGGAATCCAACCTGAAACAAGAATAAAACACTACAAAACACCCTGCAATACAATATTAAAAACACACACACACACACCGGTACAATGTCAAGTTCCTCTTCACAATGTCAACACACGTAAAACACCTTCTCACATAATTAACTTACCTGCAAGCACCACTACTATACAACTCTAAAGAAAATGAGCAAACACAAATTCTTACATAAAATGAAAACAACAAACACATTTTCCAGCATTTTTGCGGGGGGGGGGGGTAAGCCCCCCTGCACTTCCCTGTAGGGGGCTGTGCCCCTGACACCCCCTGCAAATCATACCAATTCCGAGATTGCACTACCGTGAAAACCCTGCAGATTTCCCGTTACTTATTGCAATGTGATCTCAAACTAAAGCTACCGACGCTATGCAACTAATTCTGCTGTTTTTCAGGATTGCAACACCCACCTCAACATTGCATACCACAACACTAGTCAGCAGAATGACCAAAACAATGTCAAATTACCACCGTAACAACTACAAACAAATGTGAGCTGAGGATCATGCTGCTCAATGCTAGAAGTCTAAATCCCAAAATGCACTCACTCAAAGCACTCTTAAAATGGAGAACATCGACATTTGTGCTGTAACAGTGACCTGGTTCAAGGCAGCAGAAAGCACCCCTGCACTACCAGGCTATAACTCATTCCACACCTTTCTGCCCCAGAACTTGGATCGAAGCTCCAAAGGCGGTGGTGTTTCCATATTTATAAAGGATGCACACACCTCCAGATGGGTAGCCCAACATAACGCATCAGAGATACTTCAGGTGCAGCTAACATTCAGTAAGACAGCGATTCAGGTTGTAGCCTGTTACAGGTTCCCAACCATGTCCCAAGACTCACACTCCACATTACTAAGCACCCTGGAGAATATTAGGGTCCAACCTAACACTCTCATACTGGGCGACTTCCAACTACCCCTTCATTAACTGGGAAAACTACTCATGTACCAATATGCTTGCCCACTGTTTCCTGGAATTCATTAATTCCAATACCCTGGACCACCTCCTTCTTACCCCCAACTAGAGGTAGCAACATCCTTGACCTGGTCATTACTAGCATGGCGACCATTGCTCTACACAAAGTGTCAACTCCTCCCTGATTAGATCTGACCACAAACTAATCACCTTGGAAATCCACATCCCTCCCACCCCCAGCAAAGGTAGCCACCATGAAAAACTTCTCCAAAGCTAACTTTGGGCTCCTAAAAACAGAGGTGGCTAACTTCACGGCACCCATGCAAATGGAGAACAGTTGCATGACCGCAGAATCAAACACCAATGCACTCTATGAACACATACACAAATGCATGGATCTCGTTATATCCAATAGAACCAAGATGCTTGCCTCCAAAAAAAGAAAGCCAATCTGGTGGTCCCCTGCCATAAGCAAACTCTACAACAGGAGGAAACTGATGCGGAATAAGGTGAAGTCCCAAGACTGGAAAACCTCCCTTATCAGCCTCAACAAAAAGTTGAAATCCCTCATCAAATCCTCTAAAGCTAGCTATGAAAACAGAATTGCAGCAGATGGTAAAGACAACCACAAGGCCTTCTATAGTTATGTAAAGAATCTCCGCAGTACTACCCAGATTTGCTCTGAGCTATTGCACAATGCTACCTCCAATACCGAGCCAACAGATATTGCCAATATACTGGCTGACAGATTCAGTGCCAAATTTACCCCTCTCTCCCCACCCAAAGGACCAATCACAATACCAGTAGACTGCCAGGCACCCAGTATTACTGCTGCACAGGTTAAAACAGCACTGTCCAAGGCCAAGAATACAGCTTCTATGGGACCTAACAATATCCCTGGCTGTGTTCTACATGAACTACAGAATGAACTGGCACCTCACCAGTGTGGCCTGTTCAATCACAGCCTCACCTCAGGCTTTGTCCCTACAGAATAGTGCACTGCTATAGTCATCCCTCTCTAAAAATGAGGAGCGACTACAGACCCTGGGAACTATCGCCCCATTAGCCTGACAAGTCTGATATGCAAAGCTATGGAACGCATCATCATGGACCTAATAAATAAGGATACAGGGAATCTCCAAACTCTGGATCCCACACAGTTTGGTTTTGTGAAGGGCAGATCATGCCTGCTCAGCATGGTCGACTTCTTTGAGTCAGTCACCAGAGCTGTGGATGAAGGCAAGGTGGTTCATACAGCCTACGTTGATCTGATCAAGGCCTCCGAATACCATCCCCCACTCAGGAATCCTAGAAAAACTCACTAAGCTAGGCATCAACCCCTATATCACTAGGTGGGTTGCAAACTGGCTCACAAATAGAACCCACAGTGTGAAAGTAGCTGACTCCAAATCAGACTACCGACCAGTCCCACAGGGATCGGTCCTGGGTCCCCTCCTGCTTGGTATCTACATCTCAGAAGTCCAGGCCAACACGAAGGGACTCTGGCTGACAAAGTTCACAGATGATTGCAAGTTGGGAGCCATTATTAACTCCCCAAGTGATGCTGACATCCTACAGAAGGGCCTCACTGAGACCAATGACTGATGTCAGAACCATGGCCTTAAACTCAATACCAAAAAATGTGTCATCATCCCCTTTGTGAAAAACTCAGTTCCCATGAATTACCACATCGATGGTAGTCCACTGAAAACAGAAGGCATTATAAAAGATCTGGTAACACAGGTTGACAGCAACCTCTCTTTGGACCACCACATTGCCACTGTGGTCAGAAAGCCCTTCTATGTGGCACATCTCATTACTAAGGGTTTTGCATCCAGGAAGAAAGATGTCATTGTCTCCCTCTACTCTTCCCTCATTAGGCCAATCATTGAGTACAATGCCCCATTTGGCATGTACCTCACTAGACACCTGCAACAACTTGAGAGGCCACAAAAGTACCTCACAAAGAGGATCCTAGGCCTTAAACACTTGTCCTATATGGACAGACTCAAAAAACTCCAACTATTCTCTGTCTCATATCGCTTACTTAGACACGATCTCTGCTTGACTTACAAAGCCATGTCTGACCCAGCTCTGTTAAAAATGATTACATCTAAAGAAATCCCAATCCTGCCACACAACACACTCCAGAGACCTTAACCTCATCACCACAATCAAAAGAATGTGCTGGAGGGACAGGTTCATAACCCAGAGACTGCCCATGCTATGGAATAGACTTCCCATACATGTCAAACAGAGCATCTCACTGGCCCTCTTCAAGGGAAATCTTGATGATCGGATGGGAAATAGAAAATTCACCCCGGGGATCACTCCAGTGGCTATAGTCGACAGAGGCACTGGGAACTAAGGTCGGGTGGGACAATGCCAGGGTAATCCTATGGGCTAAGCTTGTAAAGGCTCCAGGGAGATTAGCTTAGTACACACCTATGAACTGTGTCATCAACTGAACTTCGGTGAAGTAACCTTTCGACAAATTCAAATTTGTAATACTGAGTTTGCTAATGTCACCTTCGGTGAAATGTTTCTTCGTTGAAAAGAGGTCGACCCATATATATATATATATATATATATATATATATATATATATATATATATATATATACATATTAGACATATGTAATAAAATGTTCAATGAAACAACAGTATTATGATTAATTTGGAACTTATATAAAAATATTTACAATGAAATGACAGCATCATGCAGAATTTGTGACAAACTGGAGAATGGGAAATATGTGGTTCATAGGTTCATAGAATACAATAGAATAAAATAAAATGAGAACAAATGATTAGCAACTACACAACAGTATTTTGAAAGCAAAACACATTTGGAATACATTATAAAGCAAAACAAAAACATCACTTAGAACATGATGTTGCAGTTAATATCTAAACTATATGTATTATGTAACCATGGAGGTTAAAGATAGAAGATATTAAAAACAGATACATATTTATTTGTTGACATTTCTTAACAGGAAAGTCCAACTGGGCATAGGTGCTCCTTTTCAGAGGAGGCTCATGGAGAAAAGCATCGAGATATCATATTTTATGTAATCGATATTTACAATAACAAATTTTATACTTCAAGTTTCAGCGAATACATAGCATAATAGTCACTACAGTAACATTTGTACTGATATTCACAAGCATTAATATATAAGCATGTTACTGAGAATTTACAGATAGACAAGAGGAGTAGGAGTGATTTATGAAAACAAGAAAGTGAGGTATTAGCAGGAATAGGCAATTTAAAGTGTTAATAGAGCAGTAGCGATGGCATAGTAAGTTTGGTTCTGTTAATTAGAAGTGAGTATAGTGGCTTAAGAACTACAATAAGTGAGGTATTAGAAGGGGATAAGCAGGTTAAGTGATTTAGTGGTTTAAAGGGAGGAATAACAAAGGTGATGAAGAAGAGTGTTAGAGAGCTATGTCCCCGATGGGGAGCAGGGGCAAAGCTCGGAGCCAGAGAGGAAGTCTTTTAGTAATGGTTTGAAAGGATGAAGTGTAAGATAGACCTGATTGATATAGGAATTTTGTTCTAAGTTCCCACTACACTATTGGAATAGAGACTGATCCCAGCAGCCCATTCTAGCTTGTAGATGGTAAGCAGTTGTCTACCTTTTGGTCAAAGTGGACAGTTTGGAAGATAGTACTGCAATATAGGTCTAATTGCTGGGCAGAAAGTTGGGGTATGGATGATTCTGAGGGTTAAGATAAGTTGAGTATAAGACAGGTGGTGAAGAACTTCAAGCCTGTCATGTGTTTTGAATGCTAAGCAGTGGTAGGTCCAGGTAAGGTTTTTGCAAAAAAATGTGGTGACTTTCTTGTAGCATTGTTCAAGTTTAGAACTAAATGAGTCATGCAGGTTGATCATTGTAGGGACCCTGTATAAGATGAAGGGTGAGAGGTAAGTGGCAGCTAGAATTACCTTGGAAGAGTTTGTAAGGAATGCCTTTACTCTATGTAGGTTACCTAGTTTTTGTTGGGTTTTCTTAACACTGTATTGGACATGTAAATAAAATTTAAAATTGCTGTTGCTTGTCATGCCAAGTAGTTTTGTATGTGAGGTAACTTCAGTCATGGTATGACTTAGGAAGAAATGCTAAAGTTTTTTTTTCACGGAAATGGGATTTTGGAAAAAAAGAGAAGTAATTATTTTGGGGGGGGGGTTTAGTAACAGATGAATATATTGTAGTTGACATAACACACGAGAGAACGTTGGGCTTCCTGCTATTTTTTCTGGTATTCGTAAATAATACCTTTCTACTGTTTTCACGTTTGAAACCAAACTGAAGTCATAGTCAGATGTGCTGAATTTTTGATAAGAAAAGGAAGCCACTTCTGCACTTTATTTAATCTACACTTCTTTTTTCAGCTAGTGTTGGTTCTAAAACCCAAATAGTTACTCTGCCTTCTGTTGTATATCTCATTAATTTTTGATTACCTCAACATTTTTTATAAATTTATCTGTATATCCATATCTTACTTAATGCTTATTAATGCAGAAATTAATAATGTTATACAACTCACTGACAGGACTCTTAGCAAACTTATTTGGAGGAGTAGGAAAGTATCTAATCTGTTTTCATAAGTATGCCTTTTATTATATTATTATTTCTTTTGACGGTCTAGGGAGCATGATTTATTTATGAATTACTTTGATTTTACTCTTAGGTTAAGGATGATGGTATTGTGATTTGTATTAAATACGTAGGGTATAACCATGCTTTGAGAGCAGAAATTTCCTAGGTTTGTTTATATGCTAGATATTGCTTTCTCTAGCAGTTCTTTGCTAAGCTGTTTTAATTAACCTTCCCAGTTATTATTTGGGTATATTTATTTGATGTTGAGTGGTTAGTGGTTAACCAAACCACTTCTTCAGTAGCTAAAATTTGCTATAGGGACTTTTTTACATCCTGGAGTTTTGTCAGAGCATCCCATGCTCTCTAGTGGAAACAAATACTGTATAGGTGATGTCTACAGTATTATACTCAATGCCACTAATATTAATTATTATATGATTACTTTCTAGTCCTGCAACAATTTCTTGTCTTCTTATTTTTAGGTATTTATTTACGAAGGCTGTGATAACTCTACCTCTCCTGCAGATATGTAGCAATGAAATGAAATATACCCAGGAATTTTTGCTGCATACTTTACAGCTCTAAATCAAGTTTCTCTTCTAAGCAGAAACTACTTTTAAATTGCCAACTTTATTGTTAAAAGTTCTGGCTTTTAACAAAGCTATCTTCACCTCTACTTTACATCTGGTGTATTTTTCATTTCTTTTTGCTTGGCATTTAAAGAGGTCTAAAAAGATACAACAGGAATATAACATTTTCTGTTCAGTACCTGTACCCCAAGAAAGAGAGAGAGGTAATGCCCATCAGTGGCAAATCAATCTGGCTGGTTAACAAACTTACTGTAGGCCAATGTACACTGAATCCCTTACCTTTGACAACATGTTCCAAGCAACTAACCAAATGTGAAAATGGTGCTACAATATCTAGATACCATACAAAATAATCATAGGATTTCAGCTAAGTGAAGGAGCTTCTTTTTTTCATACTGACAAGGATGTTCAGTAATTCAGCCACATCTGTTACATATCCAAGAGGGAGAACCTCTTACATTGTTTTACTGTAGGATGAACTCTGACCACATCATAATTAGCCTTAATCTATTTTGTCCTAGTTGAGATGTTCTCAGTTTTGGCCCCAGGTATGCATGACACTGTCACAAACTTCCTATAAAGTCCTGTGACTAAGATGGTTTTAGGTTTATCAGGTTGTAAGATCAATATTATAGGTTTTTGAGTCTGGCTTTATATGTTTTTTATCACGATTATTTTGTTGTCATAGACTTTATCCACTGCCATCATAAGGTAGCTCTGCACATTTAATTTACTGTGGTCAGTTTAATATATCGATGGCATGTATATGAAGCTCTGATTTTGTTGTTCTTTTGCCTACTTGAAACACAGCTGAGTCTTTTGTGGGTGCAGTCTTCACAACCTCTGCGCATATAATGATAAGTGTGGGTACGCTCACATTGTGGGGTAAATTCTGAGAGCTTACCATAAATACTCATGACATAGTTACACCTCTCATAGATATTTAAGATCATGTCAAAAATCATAGTTCTGTAAGCATGAGACCGTTCTTACACTGTCTGAGATAGCCATTATCTATTAATCATTGGAGGTTAGCACATGATGTATCTCCATACCTAATGTAAAGACTTTCTGTATGAAAACGTAATATAAATATATTTACTGCCAGTCAAAACTTAATGTTACCATTGTTATGGCCATTAACAACGAACATTTTCAAATAAGGTCTGATTTTAAAACAAGAACTTTGTACAGTATTCCACCTGATTGTGGCTACTTTTGAGACTAGTCTGAGGTCTAAGTGCTAATTATAGATTTTAAAAGTATCTTGTAGAAGCTGATCAAAACTGCAAGTATTGTAGTATCCAATGTAGGGGTGGAACATTATTAAAGGGAGAGTAACTGAAGTTTATTCAGCTTAAGGGGAGGACCTTTACAATTTGATCTTGTAATATAAGTATTATGGGGGTAGAAAGGGGCTTTTAAAATAAAACTTTACATAAGGAAGGACAGCTCAAAAGCCACTGAGGGTAAGAAAACAGTGGGGACAAAGTAAACGAAGTGAGGAAATTATAATTACTCACAGAGCAGTCTTTGATGGCAGCTCTTAAAGGGAACCTTTGACTGGTTTTCCTTACCCTAAATAAGAATACTACGGCTTAGCTCCCCTCACAATTCTGAAACCATTATTTCTTTATGACCCCATAGAAGTAAACAGAAGGCTTTCTTTCTAGCCCTAACCTATAATTGTAAAGCTGCAGGAAACAAAATATTCCACAATGTCCCCTCACATTTTGCCACAAGGTAAGATACACCACTTCTGTGAAAGAAAGCTGACAACATCCATGAAGTCCAGATTGACTTTTGTAAACAACCCCCAAAGCAGCTGTAATTACTTTAGGAGCATGTGTGGTTCTCATTATGAATCTCTGATAGGCTTTGGATACAATGCTTACAAATTTTTCCTGTAGTATACATGGTTTCATGGCTATTTAGTTTGTCACATATCTTAACTGCTTTATAGACCTGTTTTTTTTTCCAGTTGTTTTTTTTTCTGCCATATGAAAAGAGAAGTTCTTCACTTTGAGCACAATCTCATCTGGATTTGGGTTTTTCTTATTCTCCACTAATTTATTAAACACAAAGAATTTCTGACCCTAGACAAATCAGATAACCTTACAGTCTCAGCCTTTCCCCTGGTTTAGCAAGCCATATATTATACCATTTTTTGTATTTACCTTTTGTCTCTCCTATACATCCAAATATTTCCATTTTTGGGAGATGCCCTTTTCCCTAGCTGCATATTTATCACACTGTCCTGATTTTAGGCTGACTGAGGATAGGGGGATGTAGGGAGATGTATACACCTGCTTCTTTTTCAACAATACATTCTGTATGTTTGTTAACTGTCTCTGTGTCACTGTCTGTTAAATTGAACTTTGTGTACAAACAAACTCAGTATTTGTCCTATTGTATGTAACTCTCCCACACTATTTTGAGCACTTACTTTTATGCCTCTTGAATGAGGCAAATGCGCACTCATACATTCTTACTGCATAAAGACTACAATGCCATCTTGTTCAGTGACTATTCCAGGACACTTTCACTCTTTACAACTTCACCTTTTACAGTGTACCTTGTCCCAAGTCTCAAATCTTTCACCTGTAGGTTGCAACTGCTTACGTAAGACTTTCTGAATCCTGACAGATTATGTGCAGCATATAATGGAGAAATATGCTGTCTTACCTAAGGACTCACTCTAACACCTTCAAATGCATGTAACTTATCATTTATTTATTTATTTATTTAACATTTATTGACCGGGAAAGGCTGACTAGGACAGAGCCTGTTTTCAGTGGAGGCCCAGGGAGAAATGTTCCAGACACGTCTTTGGAATATGGGAGGAAACTGGAGTACCTGGAGGAAACCCATGTGAATGCAGGGAGGACATGCAGACTCCACACAGAAAGCACCTCAGTCAAGAATCGAACCAGAGAACCTCTTGCTATGAGGCGACAACATTAACCTCTGCACCACTGTTTGCCCATTATTTAACAATGATGGCAGATTTAGATGGATGTTTATTTATTTATTTATTATTTGTATTTGGCAATTGGGGTAGAGCACTGATTCTTTTGGGCCTTTTTCAGATTCAGCCTGGGGATATTTACTCCAGAAGCATATGACAAAATTATGAACGTATTTCCAGTGATAATCATCTTATTATATATTTGAAGGATGGACATCAAGAAATTCCCCTCAAGAACGGAGCAAAGCAAATCTCAACAATTAAATCATTAGCTCAGTCTCCAGAATACATTATTGTTAGTTACAATTGGACAGACCAGATCATAATACTTTGTAGTGCATGGAACTTTATTTTCTTCATGCACTGCTACTTAGGGAGTAAAAGTTCAGGAACAGGCTATGTTTTACACCCTTGAAAATGATACAATGCTTAGCACAGCTCCACAGACAGAGGGCAGAAGCAAAGTGCCCATCTGCTGAATGAACAGCTTCAAAAAAATGCTAGACACTTCTTTCTGACACATTTTTACTTTTTTATCATAGTAAAGTCTGTAACAACTTTTAATGTAGTGAAAGTGCTTCAGACACTATTCTGTGGTGGATGTTGTTATGTTCTGATGTGACACTTGGAGCTTAACAGCGCTGAAAGGTGATTAATAAACTTACTCCACAAAGGAACTTAACAAAATTATGGTTTCCCAGATTTGGAGCCTAATTGTGGTGCCCCATGCACTACAATACAAAAAAAGATCAAATATCATAATAGTAAAATAACATAAAATATGTGCAATACACTGTATATATATATATTACACACACACACGCACACAGATACATTATATACAATTTAATACAGGTATACTGTAAGTGCAATAAAAGGTCTGCTGAATTAAGGGCACTATGACATTTCGAATTAGGGTTATTACAGGAGGAGAGGAGAGGAGAATGGTAAAAAGAAAAGAGAAAACAACATTACATGTTTTAGGGGTAAAAATGTTTGGGCTAGTGAGAGAATTAAGGCTTTTATAAGGAAGAGAATTAAAGGGGCAGACACAGAAATAATATGGAAAGATATGGGAAATATTACCACAGAAGTATTTCCATTTGGCAGTTTTCAACAGGTACTTTTTAACTAGGCTGATCCACTAGTTTTCAGGTGGCCAATGCTATATATGTTACTCATACACCACCAGATGTAGTCGTAACCAGGAATACTATGCATGCAGTTCTCCACTTAAGAACTCAGTCTAAAGTAGTTTCCAAGTTGCATGTGCTGTGTTTTTTTACCATTAGCAGTATTTCAGGAGCATTTGTTTATGCCCATTTAAAAACTGGTATGGGTGACAAAGTATTAGCAGGAATTTCACTAAAACCAAACCTAAAATCTATTATAAATGTATGCATGTCCTAAAAAAGTAATGTTCAAAAACATGCAGAAATACCTCACAAAGAGGATTACTGGCCTCAAACAGATGCCCTACGCAGACCTTCTAAAAAAACTCCAGCTTTACTATGTCGCATATCACCTACTCAAAGGCGATCTCTGCCTAACATACAAAGCTATGTCAAACCCAGAGCTGTTGGATATGCTCCACTTAAAGAAATCCCAATCCCTCCAAGTTACACACTCTAGGGACCTAAACCTTGTCACCACAATAAACAGAACATGCTGGAGGGATAGATTCCTGTCCCAGAGACTTCCCATACACTGGAACAAACTACATATCTATATCAAACAAAGCTCCTCATTAGCACTCTTCAAGAAAAATCTTGATGATTGGATGGGAGATAGGAAATTCACCCCAGGGATCACTTCTGTGGCTCTGCTTGACAGGGACACAGGGAAAATAATTTTCTTGGGTGGCAAAAGCCAGGGTACCATTTGTCTAGGCTTATATAGGCCCTAGGGCCAATAGCCTAGTACCTACCTATGAACCTATGCTCTATCAAAATAATAAATATAGTGTTACACACATTTATATGAGTATATTTAAAAATGTGTAAGCCCTACGATAGGCCAATGGAAACACATAAAAAGTTTATACATAAATAAATAATATTCATTAAGCGCCTTAGTTTTAAAATGCAGGCAATGGAGCACACATCATTGATGCCCGGATATCTAAAGGCATCACATTGAAGTTGCCATAAAAGCTCACACCTTTCCAACCCATACTAGGTTTTAAATGGATTTTTAAAGAAAGAAGAAGTGCAGGCACTAACCTGCACAAAAGCGCTAACCTTACTTTATTAAACTACAGTAACATTACTTTTGATATTGCTTGGAGTGTACTATGTCCATTGCTTTTCTTGTTTGTCCTCAGTTTGTCTATTCCTTTTGGTTTGTATAGTTTACTTTATGGCAACGGACATAACTTTTGGCACGCCATCCTTGTTTCCGGATGAAACAATGGATTCTAATTCCTCCCAGGATATTGCAGCTTTAACATGTTTGATATTTTCTCTCAACAAGAAGGTGGATGAACTGGCTGCTATTGTGACTAACAACTCTTCCAATACTCCTATCTCTATCAGCAGCTTGGAAACTCATCCTATTTCCCCTTCAGCTAAGGCAGGTTCTGGTTCACTAAACCGAGGTCACGCTGAGGAGAATTCAAATGTGCAAGGAGGATCTTTGGGTGTCAGAAACAACTCTATCCCGAGGGACGTGAACCAGATAGGTAATACTACTAATATACAGAATTTACATGCCTCTTCTAATAGTGTATTACCTGTTGAATGTAACCTGCAACACTGGTTACAGCCTATGTCTAACTTGAACTTTAATAATTCAGCCAGTAATACTGCCTCCACTAGCACTGATTCTATCAGTATTTCCAGTAAACCTAAAAGTTTGGACTCTAAATCCTTTAGGTTAAAGAAATTACAGCTTGAGGTGGTTTACTTTCATGAGTTTATACAAAATAACATTGTTCCTAAGGGGCTAAGGACCTAGTGTTACCCTACTGGTCTTGTCCCTGATTCCCCATTTCATCAAGTTCTGTTGAAGTTATTTAACATGCATGGACTGCAGTTAATGGAATGCTTCATTTCCCCTTTACAATATACAAATAAAAGACTTGGAAAATCAAATAAATTCTTTGGATGCTGCTGTTAAATCCATTCAAGATTTTATTAGGTATAAACATGACTATGAGCACATATTTACCAGCACAGATGCTCAATTAGTCAAAATCAGGTCTGCTACAATCAAAAAAATACGTAGGGATGAAGCTGTTTACATTAATGGGAGTGCATATCCATGCCCCTCTGATTCTCAGCAGTGGGGAGGGTTTCCTCTTGCTACCAATCTGGACGAAGTATCTAATGCTGATGCAGTAATGCCTGAACGTAACAACGTTCCACATTACAACACTGCTGTTGAGCAGGTCAGCAACCCATCAACAATGGAAGGTCCTCGCCATAGCGAGAGACTTCAAAATAACAGGAACAATGCCAATAATACTAATTTGTTCAAAAATGGGACTTATGTTCATCCTGAATGGCCTGAAAATGATCAGGATTTTCACAGGGACTCCAATTATGCGCAGAGGAACTTGACACGGCAAAAGAACCGAAAGAAGCAGCGGAGAAATCAACGACAGGCAGGTTGATGCCTGTAAGCTCACTCAGCCCGACCGGTGAGTGTATGGACGTTTTGGACATTAATTCCTTTTCTGATACTAATAATTTGTTGCCTGATAGTCCATCCACTTCTGTTGATGGGCGCTTTGATAATTATTCAAATAATAATCCTGTTTCTGATGTTACTGAACAGGAGGTTAATTTAAATATTGTTTTTAACAGCACCAATGATTTTAAAGTATTTAACTATTCTACCTTTCCTGTTAGTATTGAATTGGCCGATGTATTGGCAAGGGGCTTAACTTTTGTACCTTCCAGGAATATTGACTTAGGTAAAACCATTATAGATCTAAAGTTGTTTACAAGGAAACTTAATTTGAAACAAATTTTTGGCTTACAGCATGATAATACTCATCAGTCAGTAATGACTTTCATGTGTATAGCACTTTTAATCCAGTTTTACATCCCACTTTAATGGCATTTGAGTGTATTTGCAAGTTTGAGTTGAGGAACTTGGGACTATTCAGGAATGGCTCAGATGGTAGCAAATTGAGTACTGATGAGAGAATGTTACTTTCTGAATTGATAAACAGTAATTCAAGGATATTTCAACCAGATAAGGGTGGTGGCATTGTCATTTTTGATAATAATATGTATAGAGAAAAGATGTCTTTACTTTTGGACACTGCTCATTATAAAATTGTCTCTCTGAGTGAACTGCATGGAGCATATAGGAAAATCAGGGGATTCCTAAATTACTTATTTATTGAAGCACACATTTCCCTTGATATCTTTAACTTTCTTACTGTACCAGCACCCCAGATTCCTGTCATTTTCGGAATCCCCAAGATACATAAAGTCTTATATAACCCCCCTTTGCATCCGATAGTCAATGGGCGTAACTCCATTACCTATCCTATGGCTAAGTTTGTTGATATATTACTTCAATGTTTTGGTGAACGAACCCCAGGTATGCAAAGACTCTTGGTCCTTTTTAGCAAATGTGAATGAGATGGTATTTATGGAGGATTGTAATTTCGCAACTGTGGATGTAAAAGATTTATAAACGGTGATCCCACATGACCTGGTCATAGACTGAGTCAGTCAGTTACTGGTCAGTAAAGGCATTGATAATGATGAATTATACTTGGTCCAGGAATTCCTAGACCTAATTCTTACGTACAATTTCTTTCTGTTCAAAGATTCTTATTACGTGAAAACAAAGGGGGTAGCTATGGGACCACTGTGTGGTGCCAGCTTTTCTAATCTTGTGATGGTTTTCTGGGAGAAGGAATACTTGTTGAATAATAATCCTTTTTCCGAGTACATTCACTTTTATACCCAGTACCTGGATGACATTTTTATCATCTTTAAAGGTAACGAGATGGTTTTTAGACAGCTGTTGGATAATATGAATAATACCATGGAATTCCTTAGATTTACCAGTGATTTTCAAGGGGAGAGTATTTCTTATTTAGATATACGTTTGACCAAGGACCATACTAGACATTGTTATGCAGCTGCTATTTTTAGGAAAGAAACCTACTCCAACTCTTTCTTACACTTTTCCAGCTCCCATCCAGGACACCAGAAAAAATCAGTTGTCAAAGGACAACTTGTCCGAGCAGATAGAATGGTTTCTGATTTCGAGGAATTCTTAGCCAAATGCCATCTCTTGAAGGATATGTTCCTCAAGCGTGGTTACCCACAAGTTTTACTTGATGATATATTTTATGAAGTAACTTTTAAAAGATCTACTGGTTTTTACAAAGCAATTTTAAATGATTCCTGTATGGAACAGGTGATGATGACCAATGATATTGGTGATCAAGCTACCAATTCACATATGGATACCAACACTGACATTTCTTCATCCTTTACTACCCCTTTTAGTAATGAAGCCCGCCTTTTGAAACGTATTTTATTTAAGAACTGGGATTTAATCAAGGCGGATATGAATGTGAGGAATAGCTTTCCCACAAAACCAGTACTCATTTTTAAAAGGGGACAAAATTTTAAGTCTTTATTAGAAAGTAAAAAGGCAACTAACTCAAGGGTAAAGGGCATGCTTTGGTGTGAGGCTTGCCCCTATTGCAGGTTTATCAACACTGGTTGTTCCTTTATGGTTAGAAATCACAATTTTTCATCTACTGGAAGGTTCAACTGTAATTCCAGAAGTATAGTTTATTTAGCCAAGTGTAAACTATGTCCCGTCTTCTATATTGGTAAGATGGATAGAAGACTTAGGGACAGGCTGTATGAACACATTTATGCCATCAAAAAATAAAAAAGTGGAGAACGCACTTAAAAAACACATAACTAACCACTCAGATCACTCATTTGATTTCAGGGTTATAGAGCAGGTTAATGACTCCATTAGGGGTGGCCCTATCCCACTATGGTTGGAAAGGTGTGAGCTTTTAATTTCAACTTTGATGTGATGCCTTCAGATATCCGGGCATCAATGATGTGTGCTCCATTGCCTGCATTTTAAAACTAAAGAGTTTAATGGGATGAGTCCTTTTGTTATTTGTGTGTATATTTATTTATGTATAAACTTTTTATGTATTTCCATTGGCCTATCATAGGGCTTACACATTTTTAAATATACTCATATAAATGTGTGCAACACTATTTATTATTTTGATAGAGCATGTTTTTAACCATTACTTTTTTTAGGACACGCATACATTTATAATATATTTTAAGCTTGGTTTTAGTGAAATTCCTGCTAATACTTCACCACCCATACCAGTTTTTAAATGGATTTTTAAATAGAACATTTTTTGTGTTTACTCATGGGTTAATGTATTTGATTGTAATTAATTGTTTAATTGCTCATATGATTCCTGGTAGGTGTGGCTATTTGTTGGGAGAAGGTATTTTAACTGATTTTGTCAATGTGTTTACTGACCTGCACGAAAGCGCTAACCTTACTTTATTAAACTACAGTATCATTACTTTTGATATTGCTTGGAGTGTACTTTGTCCATTGCTTTTCTTGTTTTTTCTCAGTTCGTCTATTCCTTTTGCCATGTAAATCCATGACAATAGGTCATTATATTTTGTAGCAAATGGTAGTTCTACAGTTGGCTTAGACTTATGAATGATATATGTTTTGCATGTTTCATAAATGCTCACAAATTGTCTAATACAGATATAGATTTTGGGTACATATTGTGTTTACTAGCCAGCAGTCAATAATAACTAAACCTATGGGGTTAATACTGATCCCAAGCCAGATATGACAGCCCATAAGGGAAACAGGCAACCATCTGAAATGTCAGGCCCTGCTAGCGTGAGTACTGAAACACATTGACTGCATGGCTGAAAAAAAAAAAAAACAGATTTACATATACCAAGTCCAAGATGGCCATTTTCCTGAATATTCCCTTTTCTCTGAGGTATGTTGATCTCAGAGTGTACATATAAGTTGGGGGGTTGTAGAGGGCTTGCCACACCCCTGCAAAAATAATTTTAGAGGAGGACAGGGATGCTTGAGATTCAGTCTTCTCCTATAGTTTTGCTATTTGTGGCATGTCTGCATTGGACATTTTGAGTATTGACATTTCAGTAGGGAGCCAGGGAAATGTCCTGAAGTGGTAATCCTAAAAGCATTCCAATAATTGGTGACTCCATTGTTTGTGAAACAAATGAATACCTCACTGAACTTTGCAAGGGGTCTGCTACTGTCCCATACCTGCCAAGTGCCAGAATTAGGAGAATCTTAGTTTTGGTTCTATGGCATAGGGGGATGAAGCCATGACTATGATGTAGATGACATAAGATCTAGGAACTGGAGAACCATACAGGGAGAGTCAGTAGGCAGCATTACTGATCCTGGGAGGAGGTCCAACCTGTGGTAATATCACCATCTACTTGAGTGCAGGTGCTTGGAAAGCAGAGTATGAGCTGGAGATATGCACCTAGCATGAAGTTGCACTTCCTTGGAGGTTTTTGCTCACATCTTTTTTAGAGTGAGATTTATTTGGT
Source organism: Protopterus annectens (assembly GCF_019279795.1). Classification (NCBI taxonomy): domain Eukaryota; kingdom Metazoa; phylum Chordata; order Ceratodontiformes; family Protopteridae; genus Protopterus; species Protopterus annectens. The sequence continues at coordinate 323,702,907 of NC_056747.1, read as the reverse complement.
TGTTAGTAGACCTGGGTGGTTTGAGATCAGCACACTTGGAGAAAAAGCAATACAGACATTGCATTTCAAGTAAATGATAGCTATTTTTCAAAGCTGCAGTCACCTCAGACTGAAACGATAACGTTTAGGCAGTATGGGGGGGGGGGTTCTTGTCCTCACAATGGGATACAGAGGGGCTTGCTCCCCTTCAAAAATGTGCAAGGGGCTTGCCTCTTTCAACAATACACACAGCTTGAATATGTGCATTCTGAAAAACTATGTACTTCAGTTGTAATTTACAATCTTCTCTGACTGGCTAGTAGAGTACAATATCATATGTAGTGGTGGATTTAGCAGAAATTAGATTGTTTTGCAGTTTTTACTGTTAACTTCATTTGGCCTCTTCTGTGAGGCAATCTTTTGTCCAATGAAATGTGTTTTGACAAACAGTGCACTCAGATTGCTTGTCAAAGTGGTGGGGGGACTAGAACCAAGCAAAGGTTCCCTTAGGTGGTACCTTTTCTCTAGGCAATGAAAAAAGCTGCATCCTGATTTACTTGAGGTCCTCTTGCTGCTGTTATGACCTTATTTTCTCAGTACAAGTATGCCTAACTACAGATTTCACTAAAGGAAAGTGAGATCATAACATGCAATAAGAGATATTTCTCCTGGATATCTACACAAGTACTTTTCAGCAGCTGAAAGGCTAATATTGCACCCGAAGTGTAGTGCCAGACTTTTGCAAATCAGTATACCTTTGCTAATACTCAAAAATATTACCCAATGGAGGAAAAGTGCTGTCTGTGCTAATACTTTTAAATAATGCATGTATCTCATAGGCTTATTCTTTTTTCCTATATGAGCATGTCAAGTATTTAAATTAGTTTATCCATACGTCTTGGTTCAGTTCTTCCGCAAGTATTTCCAAAGTTGTGTCTATAGATCTGCCTAAAAGTTAAAAATGAACTGCAAGAGTTTGTATTGTCAGTTAGTAATACATCAACAAACGTCTCATTTTTCCAGGTTTCATAAGACCTTTCCTCATCGAAGGCACGTTATAATTAGAAACCTTTCTCTGCTGCTACTTTTTCTACAGCTGCACAGCAGGAAAGAGCTACATAATGTAGAATTACTGTTGATGGCAGAAGCCCCTAGTACATGATTCTGTCAGTAAACTCCAGGCTTCAAGAACCAATCTAGCATACCTATCAAACTTTTAACACAAAAACATCTGGGCAAAGCCTAAATAATGGGGGCAAAGACCCCAAATCATCTACAGATTTTGAATATTGCTCTTATATGCTTGGAAATTTGCTAGAATAACAGATTTTGCATTAATATGCGCATTCTGAAAGATATGAATCCTGAAACCTCAGATTTATAACATTTATTCAGTGACTCAAATGATTTGCAAGAAAACCACAAATTGTATGAGGAGCAGACCAAAAACGTGAGGCAAAAAATGTACATTCTACAAAAAATTTGACAGTTGTAAGGGATGCAAGCTAGAAAAAACTGAAAATGTCTCCAAGAGCAAAAACATGCCCTTGTATTCTAGATATCCACTGGCTCTGAGAGTGAGAAGGAAAAATATACTAAAGGGCTAAGCACACAAAAAGTATGCAGTTAGAAATAACTTGTCCTAAATATTAAGTTGATGGATAGATATACAGATAGATAAACAGACATACAGGTAAATGCATAAGTAAATAAATAATGGAAGCCGCAGCACATTTTTTCACATTTTAAAATGCTTTGTTATCTAGGAGAGAGGTCATTGTGCCAAAGTGTTACTTCTCCTTGAAATGCGAACAATAATATTTAACTTCTGCATTAGCTATAAAGGGGTTAGGAAAGGATGCACAATGAGGTGTGAATTGTACCATAACTAAAATGTCACTACTTAAACTATACGTAGGTAAAACAATGGAAGCACTCCACGGCTGGCACACCAAAGATAATTTATTAAATATACGAAACAAACAAACTGGTTAGCGCTTTCACGTCACAACAACGTTTCTTCAGACCTCAAATAACACATGCCCATACTATGTTTATATACAAAATTAATTAATTCGTCCAATACAGAGGGACTAATCATTAATATTTCAAGGTATGAATTAACTGAAGCTGAGAGCTCTCTTTTAAATAAAGGCTTATCTTTTATACCATCCAAACAAGCTGATGTGACCGATGTTATAGTGGATGTAAAATTATTTACAAGAAATTTGAATTTGAAACTTTTACTAGGAAATAGTGATAATGACACTAATCCTTGTGATAATGTTTTTAAAAAACAATCTACATTTATACCACAGCCAAATCCCATAGTAGAAGCTTTTGAAAAAATATGTGAAAGTGAGCTGATTGAATATTATGCTAAAAATGAAAGGTTAGAATACTATAATTTGAACAATGGTGAAAATGAAGCAATAAAGGATTTACAGTTAAATAATGATATCATTATCAGACAAGCTGACAAGGGTGGCTCTGTGGTGATAATGGACAAATGTATGTACACAATGAAAATGGAAGAGCTGTTAGGTGAAACTGTTGCATATGAATGTTTAAATAACATATCTTTAAACAGAGTGATTAGGAACATACAAGAGATGCTATATGACATGCTACTTTGTAATATGATTGATAATGATTTATACATCTATTTCCTAGTTAAAGAACCATTAATACCTACATATAGAGGGCTACCAAAAGTACACAAAAATTTATATGACCCCCCCCTTTAAAACCAATAGTTTCTGGAAAAGGATGGGCAACAGAACCTCTCTCAATTTATTTAGAAAAACAGCTGAAACCAATGCTAACTGATATCACATCTATTATAAGGGATACTGAAGAATTCCTTTATAGCTATGCAGATTATATAGATGGAAATAGCAATATTGAAAGAGATATATTGGTAACACTAGATGTGACCTCTCTTTTTACTTGTATCCCTAATAGTACAGGCATTGAATATGTCAGATTACTACTAATACAAAGGAATGTTCCAAGAGACTTGGTAATGAGATATATGATGTTGCTAGAAATAGTTCTAGAAAATAATGTTTTCACATATAATGGAAGATACTACTTACAAAAAAAGGGTACAGCGATGGGAACACCAGTAGCCAACTCATATGCAAATCTAGTGATGGCATACTGGGAAGAGACATATATACAAAGGAATAACCCATATATAGAGAGAGTATAAAATTTTATAAGCGTTTTGTAGACGATGTTTTTCTTATATGGGATGACACAATAGAGAGGCTAAATGAATTTGTGACATACATTAATGGAACAACAGATTTTTTAAGATTCCAACACACATTTTCAAGTGAATGCATAGATTTTTTAGATGTACGCATCATGAAAAAAGGAGAAAAGATAGATACAGATTTGTATAGAAAGGAATACTGGAGGAACAATTTGTTACATCAAGACAGCATGCATCCTAGACATATATTCTCCAACATAGTTAAAAATCAATCATTACGGATTTCTAAGTTGGTGACAGACGGAACTAGACATGATGAACAACAGGATACACTAAAAAAGAATTTTATAGAGAGAGGCTATGATATGATTGATACTGAGAAAGTCTTCTCAGAAAATAGCCAATCCAGAAAAAACAGAGGAAAGCCATATTTATATAGGCATGACAGTAGAGAAAGAAAGAAAGGAAACAAAATAAAAAACACTACACAAACTAGATTGATTATACCTTATACTAATAGAAATAATAAAATAAGAGAAATAATAAATAGAAACTGGCAGATGCTGATGGTAGATGACAAAATAAAAGAAATAGCAGGTGATAGACCCAATATTACATATAAGAACATGAAATCTTTAAAAAGGCTACTATGTTATGAAGAAAGCAACAACAATAATAAAAAAAAAATTTTACACTCAAAAAGGAAAGGGACATTTGCATGCAGGCACTGCAATCAATGCAATTATATGTTGAATGGTAATGAGTTCATCCATCCAGACAATGGTAAAATAATTGTCTTTGATAAGTATGCTGATTGTAAGTCTAGGGACCTTATATATTTAGCGGAATGTCAATGTTGTATGTCATTCTATATAGGGAAAACAAACAGAACCCTTAGAGAAAGAGTTAGGGAACACATTTACGCCATAAATAAAGAAAATGAGAATAATGCGTTAGCGAAACATGTTATTATGGAAGGAACCAGACATAACTTCGAGTTTATGGCATTGGAGTTGATAATGAAAACAGATAGATTGGGTAATATTAAGAATTATACAGAAGAGAGAGAAAATAAATGGATCATAAAATTACAGGCCAACAAAGGACATGGTTTGAACGATAAGATATCGCTGAAACCATTCCTTTTGGCCAGACCATATAAGCATTGATTTTGCTTCATGTTATATGGTGAGCATAACATCTCAAATGTATAAGAAATATAAATACAATATTACAACCATTGAATATTACAACAATCAACTCCATTATTTATGTGGCAGATATTTCTCATATATAACCCTCTTGGTTGTTTTAGTTTTTGCTTTCAGTTTTTATTCTTATCTTTATATATACAACATTTGTATTGATTGATGATCAGTGACCTGACATGGAATGATTTTGTTACTATTTTTGCCCAGTTTCTTTACACCTAGGGCCCAAAAGCATGCAATACTCCTACACAGATACACAACACGTTCTAGATAAACATTTCCAGATACATACAAACACCATCATTCAAATGCACAACATGCACACATACACACACATACATACTTTTTATATATACACACTACATTTATATATATATATATATATATATATATATATATATATTTTTTTTTTTAACGTATATATAAACATAAATTATTCATTTTATATCTATGACTTAAGCACTTTATTAATTTATTGACTTACAAGTTATATTATATTACATATTTATGCTTATTCAAGATATATATTATATATTTTAAAGGTTATTATTGATTAAGAAATATATTTATAGTTTTAATTTTTACATATTCACATTGACGTACATACATATATATACCTACAAGATTTCATGTTTTATATATAATTCAGTTACATGTAAATAAATATTCTTAGGGTTTTTAATAATATGTGACAAGAATTTTATTGTTTTTAGATTATTTTGAAGTGAATAGAATAAATGTTTAATTATTTTTATATAGATTGCTTGCACTTTAAATAGTATAATCATTAAGAATTGCTAATGGGATAATGAGCATTAATTTTGTATATAAACGTAGTATGGGCATGTGTTATTTGAGGTCTGAAGAAACGTTGTTGGAACGTGAAAGCGCTAACCAGTTTGTTTGTTTTGTATATTTAATAAATTATCTTTGGTGTGCCAGCCGTGGAGTGCTTCCATTGTTTTAACTACTTAAACTATAGTTCCTTGTTGGTTCCAAAATGTGAGATACTGACAAAATACACTAGATTCCTTGTAAGCCATTATAACCACAATCTATTATGTAGAATGCTTTCTAAACTGGCAGCTTCTGAGGTCTTTAGATTAGGTTATGGCTGAAAATGGATACTTAAAAAAGTTAACCTATAATGCTGAAAATAAATAAATGTATTAGTTTCAGAGGCATCACTAGTGAGGGGAAAAGTGGACATTCAGAATGTATTTGCCAAAGTACTTTATGTTTGGTTCAGTTCTTTACTAGTTTTCAGAAATGAATGCTAAAAATGCATTTTTGGTCAAGACTGAAGCAATGTTAATAATTAGCTGTAGCAGGCTGCTTGTAACATTTGTAGCAAGTGATTTGCTGCAGTTTAAACTACCGAAACAACATTTTTGGTTCTCTTGAGGACTTTTGCTGGGGGGAGGGTCATGCATCAGAATGAGGAATGGTTCTGGGTGCCAGAAAGGTTACTGTCCTTGGTTTGGTTTGTACTCCGATAATGCTGGTGTTGATTGATCTTAGTTTCTGGCAGACCTTGTTCATTTCTTTTTAATTTTTCTTGTCTATTATGTTTCATTGGTGCTGAGAAAAGTAGAGTTTCAAGGACTAAGGAGCTGAATGGGGTATTTTGTGTGTGTGTGTGTGTGTGTGTGTGTGTGTGTGTGTGTGTGTGTGTGTGTGTGTAATTATCTTCAAGTGTGAACATACCTCTCACCTGTACAGATTTTTGCTGAGTGTCTAGATTTTTGCCTCATATTTTTGGTCCATTTTTCATAAAATTCTGTTTTCTGGCAAATTAGTGGCAGATCATTAAAGGGTGAAGTTAGAAAATTACAGACATTTGAGTTTCAGACTTCATACCCTTCAGAAAACTCATTCAAAGTTTTTAAGAGCAATATTTAAAAAATTAGTTTTATTGTCCCTATTTTTGGATCTTTGTCCTATTTTTATATATGGCTTTGTCCAGATGTCAAGAAGTTGACAGGTATGAGTGTGAAGAAACTAAATGTCATGCCTTCAGGTAACATTTGCATGACATAAGTACTATGTGTCTCCCAGAAAAAAAAAACTCACTTCAATGAAAAGGCATTCATAAAGCAACCTCAGTGCTATTAAAGAAATCCGAACTGATCACAGACCTTCAGCCTCCTGTTTATTGACATCATTATACATCTAATGGTACAGAAAATCCCTGCAATTTAATTGACTGGTACATTTAAGCATAAAAGCATACTTATACAGTAAATATGTGATATTTCACCAAGACTAGATAGAATTCAGATACTGCTAAAACTTTGTAATTCTTTAAATATACATTACCTGTTTTTTACTTACTAAAGTAAAAGTACTATAGTAACAAATTCAAATAAAGGCATTTCCAAAGTTGTGCCTCATTCTGAAAGTAAAAGGGTGATGCCTTCTCTATATTAAAAGCACATCTGCATTTTGGAGTAGTTTGAATATTGAAGTCTGGAGTTCATTAAGTAGGCCCTGAAGTAAATCTGCCCTCATTGCAAGTGTTTTCATTGTTTTTTAACTTCTGACTATGCATATGTAACAGGTGGTAGGTAGGTAGGAACCTTAAACCAAGTTAATTCATGAAGTACATAGCTGAAATCAAATTTTATGGGAACTTAAACTGCTATATATTTTAATATAATAGTAAATCCTATATTTTGGAAGGAGGCTGCACCCTCCCCCAGTATGGGGCCTTTGACACCCCTATGTCTGCTTATCTAAACATACTAAGTCTGACGTCAGGATACATCAGGGTAAACGAGGAAGATTAGCTTTTCTAGAAAACAAAGTATTCTGTCTCCAAGGAAATGTGACTTCGTGGTTAGTACATTTAGTTAGTGGCGGTGTAGGGGGGCCCGGGCCTTTTCCTGGATGGTGCAGCTCCTCTGTAAACATTCTAAAACTAGTCTACGCGTTTTTTTTAATTTATTTTATAGTTACACTACAGTTTAGTATTGCAATTCAAGTTTGTACTTTCAATTAACAAGAAAATCAAATACATAATTCTCAGTGATCTGTTATGCACTCACAAATATATCTGTGAGGACAAATATGGTATATCAGAGTAAATCTAAAGTCATTTTCCTACCTACACTTTGAAAATGTTTGAGATAGTTTTACGGTAGCCCTATACTGTACATGTTTCACTACCTCATTTAGGACATGCTGAATTTGACAGAAGAATTCTATTTCAATAACTCATACACAGACTTTCTGGCTCCATTTCCAACACTATTTGTCACCTACTGCTTTTCAGACACTTTTAATCTCTGCTCAAGAGACACAGAAATGTATTGCTCAAAACCTAATTAACTTTGAGAATACTTGCTTTTTTCTCTAAAATTATAGACCAGCCACCATTACATCTAACCACTACATGCAAACCTTTGTCTGTATTATATGTATACCCTCAGTAACAATGGATACACTGACAACATCACACAAATCTTTATATTATACAGGTAACCTTATTAACAGTGGACACACTGACCACAGAACATGAACTTTTGGCTGTAATATACAGGTAATCTCAATAGCAGTAGACACACTGACCAGAGCACATGAACCTTTGATTGTATTATACAGGCAACCTCAATAAAAGTGGGAAATGTGCACACAAAAGCACACTCTAGACATATAGTCTCTCTCACACACACACACACACACACACACACACACACACACACACACACACACACACACACACACATATATCAAAACTCGATCTAAATGTCTTGATTTTCCAAAGATGTCTTTTGATTCATCATTCTGATGTAGAGTCTTATTTTACATCACACAGCATAAGATACTATTTACAATTCTGACATGCTTGGCTTAAGGGTTAAGGTGTTTACCTCACAGATACATGGTACAAGGTTTGATTCTCACATTGGGAAGCATAGCTAGACTTAAAAATGCCCCCCCCCCAATTGGGCCATTAGCCTAGTAATCACCCATGAACCTATTAAATGAGTGGCTATAACATCTCAGTGCAGACTCCAGGTAAGAACGTCAGAATTAACAAGGTGCAGGCATAAATTCCTTTCAGGATATATTTAAGAGCTTTAAGGTCTCAATTTTTTGCTTCACTTTCACCTCTACTACTGAATTTATGTACTGCCTTCTCACTACTGACCCATCTTCTCAATCTTTCTTCTTCCTGGTTGGAGATTATTCAACATGACCCTTCATCATATGGGTCTGCTCTCACCAGGGGAGAAAGCCTTCTGGCTCCTGGTAAGGATTTTGCCACACTGTGGCATGACAACTGAGGGCAGGCACAGACATCACATAAGTGACTTTGTGTTTTGTACACCCCAAAACTCCTAAGTGAATACACTTGGAACAATATCAAAATACTGTATCACACCCCTTTGCAGGTATTTTTTAATTCATTTTTCATTTATGTAAATCCACAAGGTATAAATACTTTTCTTCATGTGTGACTTGAAAATGACAGGATCAAAGGGATTTCAAAGCAAGTAAGTGGAGAGACAACTTGTGCCTTGCCAAGATCCATTCTCATGAAATACCACCTGTCTCTACAATGGCAAAACAAGTCAGGCAGGGAATGAATTTGTGGATGCCAGTCCAATCATCGATTTTCATCTTGACGGATGTGTGGATGTCACTCTGTTTTACAATGAAAGGCAATTTTTTCCAGCAATGGGACCAGCAATGTAGCTTGGAGAGGGGTAAAGGAGGTGGCTGCTCTGGGTACAAGGCCTTTGGGGGTATGATCTGCAGATGCTGATGATGCAGTACCACAGATGAAGCACTTCAGCCGTGATGACTAATGCAATATCTGAATGCTGATTCTGTATTTGTAATCACAGCTACTGCATTTTCTAGGTGATATTTTAACTGTAGAAACCACGTGTTACCTTTGAAGTGGTTTTCTACAGTCACCAAGCATACAAGCTTTTTTTTTTTTTGGTCCTCAATGCTGGGGGACCTTTTTTTCTTTGAACCTCAACTCTTGGGGAAGGCTCCAGATGAAGGAACTACACAAGGGTGCCACATAAGCTAACTATGGCCCTGGATGGAGTACATGTTGTGTATGTGTTCCTCCAGCATGTTTTACTTATATACTGATGGAGATTTAAATCCTTTGAGAATTGGTGCAGCTTTTTGTTTTATGGAGATACAAGAGATCAAGGAGGGTTGGTTCCTTATTGGCACAGAACAGAAGACAAGGAACTCTGTGTAGGAGTCTGTAAAAGAATGAACCCGAAGGGGCCACTGCACTCTGTAATTGGCCTTATCAGAGCTGAGTACAGCAGAACAATAACTTCTTCTAACTTGGACGAGATGCCTTTAGATAGCACTTGTACTGGACAGAAGGATTCCTGACCACTGATGCTACATGGTGGTCAAACGAAAGGGAACTGTTGTCAAGATCTCATTCACTCTGGAGTGGGATACTGGCTATAATGTAAGTTTAGGAGCAGAAGTTTTACTACATGGGGCAATATTGCATTTTTTTTCCATTTAATGTATGCCCTTTTTCAGTACACAACTGGTTTGTGAAGCTTAGCCCTTGTTATACAGATACAGTAATAAGTGTTGATTAGATAACTATATGCAGCTTACAGTAATCGGCAAACTTAGTTAGTCAAAAGTGTAGGTTTATGGTTTGGAGGTTGGAGGAGCACATGCTAAAAAAGGAGGGGACCCTGTACTGTGCTATGACATATAGCTCTAGTTACTTTCTTACTCTTTGAGGAAAAAGCTGCCACCTGAACTATGTGGGCTTCATTTTCCAGCCAGTTTGGTATCTACTTTATCACATAAGACTTTGCATTTAGGTCTCTTCCTGTGTTTAAAATACAAGAATGGGGTATGGTGTCAAATGCATTGCTTAGAGCCAGCTGTGTGGACCAAATGGCCACTCTCCGCTACCTCTTTGACCTTCTCAAAGAAGTTTAATAAATTAAGTAGTCAGGACCTCCCCTTCACTAAACCAAACTTCTTTGTATGTAGTTGCATGAGTTTTTTTGTTTTTGTAGCTAATGAAGTCTAACATAAAGCATTCCATGGCTTTGGAAATTAGGTTAGTTAGGATGATGAGTCTATAATTCCCAGGGTTTGTGGTGGAGTCCCCTTTATGAAGGGGCATCACAACAGCCATTCTCCATACTTCAGGGATGTACTAAGTTTAAGCCAAGCAAGGTCTGGAGGATTTCCACAAGGACATTCTTGGGGTTATTTCTTAGGCATCCAAGTAAGTTTTCTAGACTCAGTTTGGCAGCATAGTTAGGACATGTTCCTTGATGATCTTAGTGGGTAGAAGGGACCGAAGAATTTCTAGAAATTTGATGATTATTTCTGATGTAAAGATGGCATTACATTTATATGAAAGCATATTAGCTCTGTCTTTAGGTCAGAGAGGGTTATGACATTTTGGATTAGTTCAGAATGCGGTTGTATGCCATTTCTTAATTTTTTGATGTAATGAAAGAAGACTTTATAATTATTCTTGACTTCAGATACTAGTTTCAGTTTGTGTTTTGTTTTGATCTTCCTGGTCATTACATTACTCTTTGTTTTTCTTTTTAGCGGAACTTTTAATTTGAGTAGATAGTTTGTTATAGGACTTCAGTTTTTTTATAAAACTTATTTACTCTGGTGGATCACCATTGATGATTTGTTTTGAAATTTCTCACTATACTTGGTTCTAGCAGGGACTGGAAGAGGTCTGCACATGTTTGTAAGTGGGAGTATAACTCTGTTGTATAGGTAGGAGTTGAGGCCACATGGGAACTGCTGAGGTTACAAATAAGTTTGAAGAGCTCATCATACAATGTGAATAGCTTCGTCCACTTAAAGTACTTACATTTAGAACTGTTTCCCTCAGGAGTGTTTGAAACTTTAAAGAAATGGTCATTGTGGTTGGAAGATTGTCTGGTTAAGTGACTTACTTGGAATCATACAGTTTGCAAGTGCAATTGAGAGAAATAATCAGATTTAGGATTATTGGGAAGCTCATGGCTTATACTGCTCATTTTCTGGTGTACTGTAAGGTCACTTAAAATTGCACCCTAGTGGACACCAGAGTGCCTAACACACCCATGCTAGTGAAAGGAGAGTTGGATTATAGGACTTCCATTCTCTTCCCTCTGGATTACTTTCTGATGTCTCATTTACTAAATAAATATGAACTAACATCACCAGAGTTAAACACATTCTTTCTTGGTGTTCCATCAGAGCTCACTGGGAACATTTAAGTGCAATTACAGGAAAATACATACTGTGTCCTAAACTGATGTTACTGGGGGAATTCCTTTTTCTATGAGGTGCAGTGATCTTGGAGTTAGTATTTATAAGTTGCAGGATGTTGGGGGTGTAGCCACCTAAATCTGGGGCATAGGCAAGCTTTTCACCTACAAAAAATGCTTTTAATTTGTAGTTAGTCACTTTCGCATGTCAGTATTATTTTCTGTGAATTGCACATAAAGTTTCTTAGTTTCAGGACTTGCTTTACTGAGTCTCAAACTTTCAGCAGGGAACAACTTTTCAAACCTCTGTTTTGTAGCAAAAACAAAATCAAGATAATGGCCACAAGGAAAAGGATTCTCTTCTCTTCATGAAATACATGATTCCAGGGATGCATGCTTAGGTGCTTACAGAGCATTTATGAAGCACATTTATGACTTGTAACCAGATCTACTTTAAAAAATATATCTTTTTCACCAAGTAAACAAAATCCATTTTACACAGTTAACTTATTATAATTAAACAGAACACTGAATTAAAATAAACAAACTGTAGTACAGGTTAGGAGACACCATTCCAACCATCTGATAGAATTACAAAACCCTGTAAATTTTCTCTGTATAAGACTGTGAAATGAGTTCAACTGACAGAACACTGTAACAGCAGAGAGGTACCTGAGTGTGCAGGGCCAGGCGAACGCCCCAAGGAGAGGCCATGTTTTGGTACCAGAGATTTAAATGAAGCCGATCTGTTCTGAGGCAGCATAGTTCCTGACATGTTATTCCCTCCAGTCTCACTTTGTGAGGAGGTAGAGTAGGGAGACTCGTGGTTCGATACAGCTGCCTAAAATGCAAAAGAAACGGACAAAAAAAGAAGGAAAGCAATTAAGATAATAGGTACAAGGAACTGCTAGACTTTGTTTCCTAAATGGCAAAACAAAGAGCTGCTGTTATGTCAGTCACAGACACAAGGGTACATATAGTCTCCATTTCATGTTAGGATTTATATTGTGGCTGCTTTGGCCATACCTTGAGGAGTTTTTAGCATTCAACCAGTAAAAAAAAAGAAAACACTTCTTTCATCGGACATTATGTGCTGAGTTAACACGTGCTACCAGTTAGATCAATAACACAGATCTCTAACAGGAACCCCATTGCTTTCTTTACAACCAATGAAATAACCCCACTTGACATTTCACCTATGACCTTTACTTTTAAATTCAAGCTTCATATAAATTTCATCTTTTCTGACTGTGACATTATGCTTCCTTGTTGAACTGGGACGTTAATTGGTAAATGCTACGACATGTTCATTATTAATGTCTAAATTGCTATTTACATGCAGTAATGGGGTGACTCACCAGCATATAAACCTCTGTGAGAAACGTTGTGTCTATTTGTTTATGTATAGCAAAACATTAGTCATAAAAACTGAAAAAGATATCTAGAAAGGTATTTTTGTAGGGCGCAAGCCCTGCTGCACCCTACACAGGGAGAACTTCATTTTGTACACCCCCTTACTTAAATGTGCCAACTACACATTTGTATATCAATGGGGAAAACTGAAACTTCCTAGTAACACAGCAGAGTGGTCCATCTTATAGAAATAGTGAGACCACTGCCACTAATACAATTATATCGTTTTTCAATAAAATTTTACCATAGATCAAATAATTATCACAAAAAAACTCATATTGACTGAGTGAAGACATCTGTTTTATACTAATGCTACTCACACTATATTTAATTTTTGCTAACATTTTCCTGTATTTAATGCTTTATTTAAGCAATAACCCACTCCTGGGTGTGGGTAATGCTGGATTTACCCATGGTTTGTGTGGTTTGGTCACGAGGGTGAAGCCCGAGTGGCCAAACAAAGACAACCGTGGGTAAATCCAGCATTACCCACACCCAGAAGTGGGTTATTGCTATTATACAATGACATTATTTAAGAAAAAAAATACTTACTTTTCTTAAATAATGGCATTGTATAATGCCTCCTTGCTGCCCTTCTGCAGCTGTTCAGTGTTCTGCGGCAGTTCTGATGTACTGCGCAAGTGTATGGTTACGCAGTACATCAGAACTGTGTGTGTGGAGGCAATGGAGAAAGTAAGATCTCCATTGTTTTTAAAAACTTGTCTCGCTATATTAAAAGAGTTTAACATAGCAAGGTAGCTTTTAAAAAAAGCAACGGAGATTTTCCTTTCTCCGTTGCTTTTTTTAAAGCTGTTTCGCTATGTTAAACGAGTTTAACATAGCAAGACAACTTTAAAAAAAGCAACAGAGAAAGGAAGATCTCTGTTGCTTTTTTTAAAGATATCTTGCTATGTTAAACTCATTTAACATAGCGAGATAACAGCAACGGAGCTCTTCCATTCTCCGTTGCTGTCCAAAAAAAAATATTAATGGGGGGTCGTTGTATAATTCCCAATTATGCATTCATGGATGAATCTTTATGTATTTATGCTTTTTTGCTTAGGCCCCCTTTAAAATGGACTCTGGTTAGCACATTCAACCTAATTAAGAAAATATAAATAAAAAGGATCAAATGAACAGCTAGCTAAATAAATACACATCACAGTTATTCCTTATTGCATAGACCAACATGCCGGGTCATTAATCAACAAACTGCACATCTTTTGCATACACCAGAATTTTGTAGAATGTCCCTGATTTTGTCTCTCCTAAAATTTTTGATTTTCTAATAACTCACTGAGGATTACAATTAATCAATCATGCCTGGCTTTAGAGTTTATATTTATTGTTAAGAAAATGTGTTATGATGTAAAACCTGCTTTATGCTAAAATTTTCAAGTGCGTTAAAGTGATATCTAAACATTGCCCCTGATTTTGGACCTTTGGTCTATCATTATATTTTTGCTTTTTCCATAATTCTTGAGCAGAGCAGTTATCAGAGTTCTCTCTGTATGCTCTGCAAAGACAATTGAACTGAACTGAATATTCAGTATAAAGTCTGGATTTATTTCACAAAAGAATTGCAGAATTTTTATATATACATACACACATACATACAAATATTACAGGCATGAGCGATAAATGCCCTTTTAGCCTGCCAATGTACCAAAACAATTATTTCCATAATAAGTGTCCAGTCCAGGGTGTTCTTAAAAATATCTATATTAGTACTTGTTTCAATGTAATTTGGTAGTTTATTCCATGCATCAGCTACTCTCTCAGATAGCCAATTAATAAACCTCTCATTCCAATACAAGTTTCTACACAGGTTGTCTGATGATTCTCCACTACTCTTTGATAAACCTAAACATTTCCAGAGGCAGTTATTTCTAAATGTTATATATACCTGAATAAGGTCTTCTCTTAAATGTATGTATGACACACTGTACAAGTTCAGATATTTTAGTCTTTATAGCTATGTTAGCTGCCCTTATGGGCAGTTTAAAGTAGACACTTGCCCTTTTTGTGCTCAAATTAACCTATCCCATTTTGTTAGAGTTTGGCATTACCCATCCCATGGTCAGTAATTAACATAGCGAGATAACAGCAACGGAGCTTTTCCGTTCTCCGTTGCTGTCCAAAACAAAAAATTATAATTGTAATTATATACATTAGTGTAGCTAGCTAGGGTGGGGCTAAGAGAAACAACTGCCTGGGTGCAGAGTTTTTTGGGGGGGGCACAATAAGCAGATCAGCTGATCCCAATCTATCTTTAATGCAATACCGGCTTTTAAAAGCGGCTGTTACATATGGGATCAAACCTGGGTGCTGTAGCGCTCCATGTGTGGTCTAAACTGTAGTAACTGCTGTAGTGCTCCATGCAGGCAGGGTATAAACTCTAGCAACTGTTTGATACATTTGTAGCAAACAGTTTGCTGCAGGTCAAAAATAACTTTTTAGTTTAACTGAAATATAAACACTGTAGCACTCTGTGCAGACAGGGTATAAACTGTAGCAATTCTTATAGGTTGGTACTGGGCTATCTGCCCGAAGGCATATATTAGCTCAGCCACGTTGTGCGGTATTCACCACCCCTTTAATAGTTTCCTAGACCCTTGTACTAGCAGCTAGTATCTTGGCCCCTATCTAGTAGTGCTGTTGGTGTGATTCCCGGTGTGAACCTTCTGTTACACATCCACTCATCAAGGTTCCTCTTGAAGAGTGATAGTGAGGGGCTCTGTCTTACGTAGATCGGGACCCTGTTCCATAGTAAGGGAAGTGTCTGCGAAGGGAATCTGTCCCTCCAGCATGTTCTATTCATTGTTGTGTTGAGGTTTATATCCCTAGAGCGTATAGCTCAAGTAGATTTGGTTTTGCTAAGATTGAGCATGTTCAACAATTCTGGGTTGTACATGGCTCTGTACGTTAGGCAGAGATCACCTCTGAGAAAGCGGTATGCAACAGAGAACTATCTTAGCTTTTTCAATCGTGCTGCATAGGGCAACTGTTTGAGGCCAGTAATTCTCTTGGTTAGGTACCTCTGTGGTCTCTCCAGCTGCTGGAGATGTCTAGCCAGGTACATTCCAATTGGTGCATTGTACTCAATAATGGGTCTGATGAGGGAAGAGTAGAGGGGCACCACTACATCCTTAGATCTTGATGCAAACCCTTTTGTGATCAGATGGGTCACATGGAAGGATTTTCTAACCACTTTGGCAACATGGTTATCAAAGGAAAGCTGACTATCTACTTGGGTCCCTAGATCCCTTATTTCTTCTTCAGATTTCAGGGGATTACCTCCTATGTTGTAGTTTGCGGGTACTCTGTTTTTTCCAAAGGGGATTACTATGCATTTTTTGCATTTAGCTTGAGACCATGGCTTTGACACCATGCATCAGTCTCATTTAGGCCCTTCTGGAGGATCTCCATGTCAGCCGGAGACTCTATTATAGCACCCAGTTTGCAGTCATCCGCAAACTTAGTCAGCCACAGCCCTTCCGTGCTTGCCTGTACTTCTGAGAAGTATATGCCAAACAGGAGGGGCCCCAGGACAGAGCCCTGAGGCACACCACTCATTACTGGTCTGGATTCGGACATAGATTCCACTACTCTTACTTTATGGGATCTGTCTGAGAGCCACTTTGCGATCCATCTTGTGACGTAAGGGTTTATGCCCAGGCTGGTGAACTTATCAATAATACCTGAATGGGGAATGGTGTCAAATGCTTTAGCAAGGTCAATGTAAGCCGTGTGTACCTCCTTTCCCTTATCTATAGCCTGAGTAACTGTTTCAAAGAAATCCACCAGGTTCAGGAGGCATGATCTGCCCTTGACGAAGCCGAACTGTGTGGGGTCCAGCGACTAGAGGTTCACAATCTCACCATTTATGAGTTCCATAATGATTCGCTCCATAGCCTTACAGATCAGACTGGTCAGGCTTATTGGTCGGTAGTTCCCAGGGTCAGTTGTGGCCTCACCCTTGTGTAGCGGGACCACCGTTGCCATGCACCATTCTATGGGCACATATCCTGTGGAGAGGCTGAGACTGAACAGGGTTTTAAGATGCGGGGTTAATTCCTTTTGGAGCTCGCGTATGACACAGCCTGGGACACCATCTGGTCCCATGGAGGCAGTGTTTTTAGCTTTAGATAGAGCCTTGTTAACCAACGTATCAGTAATAATTGGTAAATAATAATAATCTTTGCTAAATTTGTTGTAAACAGTTTGCTATGGTTTAAAGAAGAAGAAATAATTTTTTAAAAATATGTTGATGGAGTGATTGAGGGTTAGGGGCAGGGCACAGAAATGGAACCTGAATGGCTGGGGGAGGACAGAGTGGTGTGTGTGTGTGTGTGTGTGTGTGTGTGTGTGTGTGTGTGTGTGTGTGTGTGTGTGTGTGTGTGTGTGTGTGTGATGCATCTGGCCACCTGGTTGGTGTGTGCCAATAGAAGAGATGTCCATTTTTTTTGGGGGGGGGGTAGATCCAACTGTAATACAGTATACTGTAGTGATCAGCTTCTGACAGGGAAGTGTTTTTTTTTCTCTTTTCTGAGGGAGTGGGACACTGGTTCATAGTACCGGCCCAGGGCTCTGGTTAAACCAGCTAGCCTTCTGATTAAATATTACCCCTAATGAGAATTACTGGGAACATACCATAGATAATTTGAGGGGACGCATGCCATCAGAAATGTAGCTGGTTCTACCAGCAAAAAAAAAAGGGGCAATTCGCCTTGAGGAGGATAGAGCAAATTTTCCAATTAAAAAAAAAAGTTTATTACGACTGTTCCTAGCATTAACAACCATCATAGATGCATCAAATGTTGCAATATGTGACCTGTTTTTTACCTGGTAAAAATCCTCTCATGTTTATTCAATATTACAATATATCTGCTGCAAAAAAATATTTTCCCTGTTCTTCACAAGGGCACACTACATTGCCTAAACATATGTGCCCAAAATTAGGCTTGGATGCTCTACACATTTTTTCATTTAGGTATTTACCCCAAAAAATCTTTTCATAAATGGTGACCTGACTCTCCTTTCTATATGTAATTTGTGAAAAATACAGATTCCTAAAGCCTGTATAAGGAGGTATGCTATCTAAGAGGGCTGTAAGTTAACCTCTAACAGTCAGAGAGTTCTTTATTTACCCTGCTTTCCACCAGTGCAGTTATAAAATTCTCCAAGGTACTCGGTTATGAAAAACTACACAGTAGGTTCAAATATATAAATTCTACCTGGGTAGATGATATGTAAAGATATATGTGTCACCATTGTGCTATGTCAAGGAAAGAAACTTACTTCATTGTGTATTATTACTGTTTATCATTTAGAACTTTCTTATCACAGTGCAGTATCATTAATTCTTTACTTGTGATGTTATGCTTTGCATTTTTGTTGTCTGTTGTCTTTTGCTATATTCCCCAAGGTGTGTATGGAAAAGGTCTTGTATCAACCTACTAATCCAGTTAACAGGCAATAAATAAAAGTAAATAGAATAAATAAAACTTCTCTTCAAATCACAGTGCATAATGTACTTTAGCTATACAACCCATGCATTAGGACTTAACTGGTTTAATACAAAATGTAAGACTCAGAAACAATTCTTTTTGGAATTATGTTTTTCATAAAGTACTCACTCGGGAGTGATGCATTGTTTTCTGCCTAAGCTGCATAAGTAACTGGCTATGAAACTGAATTGCCATGCTCCTTCATTCCCTATGCAGGGGGCTGAAGTTTTCAATGACTATTTGGCTTTTAGATTTGAGTGGACCCCTCCCTTCTGATAGCTATAATTAGAAAATGTTTCACTTAGAGTCATGTACTGACTACATGCTGCATAGTTCTTTGCAAAATGATAAATGCAAATGCCACAGGAGAAAGGATGCAAACTCATATGGCAACTTATTTTCTGCAAAGAATGTAAGTTTTTCACTCCAATTTTTGAATGCTCATGTTTGGAAGACACAAACCCTCTAATTACTGCAGTAACTGTAAATGGAGACATTTTTGTACCATTTATATTTAACGTTATTAACTATATTAGACAGATGCTGATTTAACTAGATAATTCCTATAGATCTCTATAGAGTCGCACTGATGCACAAATGTTTAAAGTTATTTAAAATGACCTAGTTTTGAAGTAATTGGCTTTATTAATGCCAGTTTTCCTGCCAAAAAACTTTAACATAAATGAATAATGTTTCTTAATAAACAAGTATATATACAATATTTTACGCATCCAAACCTATGCAAACAAATGTAATTTCATGGGGGTGTTTACGTGTGTTCTTTGTATACTGCAGATATGACAGCAGTTTGTTGCTATTACATTTAAAACAAAGATACTGCAGAGAAGATGCCTAGAGCAAAACGTCAGAGTATAGAATCAAAGAAAAGAAAATACCAAACAGAAGAATATGAGAAAATGGAAACTAAATATTTCAACATGTGGTATTTCTGTTGTTTGCCAAACTGCAACATAAGTATTAAACAGCAGCAGCAACAACAAAAAAGTACATCAAGATGTTTATCTTTGTCTTGGAGACACCATGTTAAGGACATTTCTACAAATATATAAAGTCAGCTGTAGAAAGGATAGACTTTTTTTTTTAAACACTTTGCAAAATCTTATTTGTGGATTAATTTGTTCATTTAGAGATTGCTACTGAAAAGTGAGTTGAAAACCATGAACAAGTACCTTTTCATTCCTTATACCTCCTCACTCCCCTTCTTCTGTTACTTCCTTACTGCTAATTCTTTTCCCTGACTTTCTCTCTAAATATACCATGTCTGTTTTTCCCCTCACTTCATACTGCAATTCCTATTTGTATCAGACTACCTTTTCTTTGATTTCTCTACAAACTGTCTAAAATCTCTCAAAATATTAAATGATTGTCATATATCTTGTATCGATTCTTAACCAATATTTCTATATTATGTATAATTTGTTATAATTATTTAAACTGCAGATTTTTTTAAAATTTTTTGAAGATTGCAAAATTATTGTTCTTAAAATGTTTTGTAATACTTTGGAGATTTTCTCCCTGGGCCTCCACTGAAAATGGGCTGTACCCAGTTGGACTTTCCTGGTAATCAAATACATATAAACAAATAAAATAAATAAATGATGAATGAATGTTAGCAGTACAAATGACTCAAATATATGCTTGAGGCATCTCATTTGGGGCAGGACCAGTGTAGCTGTATGATGTCTACCAGACATGGAAAGTAGTACCACGCTATTCATTCACAAACTGTATGCTCACAACGCCATTACTCCGTTAGTAGGCCCAATACATTTCAACACAAGAGGCCTAACAGAAGTCAATAATTTGTTTTCTAAACAAGAAAAGCAGAATATAATGAACTAAAATTAAATTATTTTTTCACTTTTATATTGCTTACAAGCAGAGTTTGTAGTAAAAAGGAAATTAAATCCTAATGCTTTGTTAAAACTTAAGCTGTTTTTCTAAGGTACACTGAAAAAAATACATAGAACTACTTTTAACTGTATGACTAATGCGGGAGACCACAGTACATCTGATATTTTTTCTTTATGAGTGTGTGTGTCAGTGAGGCACACCTCAGACCAGTCTAAGGTGTGGATACAGTCTGGATGGGAGGTACTTGGCTGCTGAGGTCAGACGTCTTGGGTTATTTAAAATTTCTTCTTCTTCACACACATGCACATCTTCCCGTTACATATTTGAGGACCATCAGAATGATCTTTAGAAAACAAGAATGCAAAGCTGATTAAAGAAAACTATATACCATGCCTGTAATAGCTGTATCTTGGGGTATATGCCCTTCTTCAAGGTATAGTGATCCCAGAGCCCACACACACAAATATATTTAAATAAAAACACATACATATAAATAGCAGTGGAATAGGGATGGTGCATCAGCCCCCACCACATCTGGGGGTACAAGGAGCTTTCAGAAATGGTTTTAATGTGCAACAGTGAATTTCACACGTCACTATTGCTGCGGTAGCATTGTCGCCACACAGTAAGACGCTGTCCGGTTCGATTCTCAGCTAGAGCATCTTCTGCATGGAGACATGCATGAATGGGCGTACCTTCATTGAAGGTTGTGCATCAGGCCTGGCAAGCCGGTACGTAAAGATCAACTGCCAATCATTAGCGGACCGGAGTTCCACTGTGGCGACCCCTAACCTGGAAAAGCCGAAAGACACAAACTATTTTATAAGGTTTGCACTTAATTTTTGTGACACTGTTGCACCCACTATCCCTGATAATTTAGTTTCTCCTGAAACTGCCTTTGAACAAGGCTTAGAATACCTCTCAAAGGATAAAAATATTTTTTCTAAATGACCAGATAGCATGTCAGGCTCTTCAGTGTCAATTATAGACTATTGAAGCTTCTACTTATAGTATTCAGTCTCAGTCTATTTACAGGGTTTGTCCCTGATGCCTGTTGAATAGCCACTCTGACTCCTCTATATAAGGGTGTCCTCTCAACAGACCCAGGTAATTACACTCCCATCAGCCATGTATGCAAAGCCGTGGTACACATCATAACAAAACTCATTTATGCAGACATAGGCAGTTTAGCTGATTTAGGCCCACTACACAAACGTCTTTGGTAAGGGTTACAGAGACTGTGAATAGGGGTCAATATGTGCATGCTGCTTATCTTTCTCTGGTCAAAAATTCTGACACTATCCCCCGTACTGGTATTATTGAAAAGCTAGACAAACTTAAAGTAACCCCCTACATTGACCACTGGATTGCAAACTGGCTGTTCAACAGATCACAAGTAATGAAAGTTGGATACTTGAAGATTGTATCTCGCAGGGTGCCGCAGGGATCAGTGCTGGACTCTGTCCTGTTTAGCATTTATTTTGCAGACATAGAAGCCAGCATCCCTGAAGTGTGGTTAACCAAGTTTGCTGATAGGTATAAGATAGGCACTTTTATCCACTCATCCACTGATATTGACCTATTTCAACACGGGCTGCAATATGCACATACCTGGTGTGCTGAAAACAGGCTAAATCTAAATGCAAAAAAGTGCATCATGGTTGCATTCAGCCAAAAAGCTGCTCCCACCTAATATGCTACAACTGATACTCCTCTTCAACCTGATATAGGCATTACAGTCCTAGTTAATTATCTGGGGCAATCACTCTCATTTCATCATCATCTTTTCATCATAGTCTGGAAATCTTGCTACCTGATCCAGATCGTTTCCAAGGGAATATCTTCAAGATATACACAAGTCATCTTATGACTGTATTCTTCCCTTACCAGACCCATCATTGAATACAATGTCCCCTTTGGTATGTACAAATTAAGCATATTGTTCAGCTGGAGAGGCCTCAGTCATTTTTAACAAATACATAAATAAACAAATAAATAAAGGTCTTAATTTTTTCAGCTGTCCTGAGAGATTAGCACAGCTCTCCTTTTACTCAGTAGCCTACCAGCTGATTTCAGGTGACCTGTGTCTCAGTTTTTAAGCCATGAAGTCCCTGCCCTATTTAATAGCCGCTTATTTCCCAAAACTATTGGCTTTATAAACACCTGTACTCAGGACATGAACATATACCACCAAATAAACAAAACACGCTAGAGGGATAGGATCCTAACTCAAAGTATTCCCAGCTTAAAGAATAAGTTACAACTACAGATCAAGCAAAGTATAACTTGCCTGCCTTTAAGGCTAGTCATGATGAGTGGATGGGCAGACACAAATTTACACCAGGGACATCATGCATGCCCCTCTTTGATTTGGGAAGTGGGCACTATTACATATTCATAAAAGATGGCAGGCACCTTTAAGTGTGTCTCCTTAAAGGTATACATGATTTGGGGTCCTATGTTCTCTTTGGTCTATTATTCCTATGTCCCTCTGCACTCATACTATTCACAGTACCAGACCTCAAACTCCCAGTAGGCTGTCTACCACTCCTATACTACTGGTCAGTTCTGAGCTCTAAATGTACCACCTCATAAAATCTTAAAAAAGAAATCTGAAAATGTGTGATATGCAGGGCAACAGAACATACTTCTCATTACTAAATATAACCTGAACTGAAGTCACGAAAACAAAAGGTCAGGTTTCTTGTTTTCATGGACATGGTACATTGTGGGATTGGTGCTTGATAAACATTTTATATGCAAGCACAGACACACACACACACACACACACACACACACACACACACACACACACACACACACACACACACTCTCTAAATATCTAATTTATTCATCTTTTCCTTTAATGATCAAAGGATTTATCAGAAACATGCTATTTTTCTACATGCTGTAAGACAAGCACAAATACAGATATACAAGCCCAGCCAGGGTATCATTTTAATTCATATTACTTTAACTCTGGTGAGTTGCCTTGAGATTTCATTCTGTTTAATGGTTACTTGGCTTCAGGAGTCATAATTCTTAGCAATCATCTATGTCTTAAATCACAATCCACAGTGTCTGTCTATTTCATATACACAAGTTGTCAAGAAAACAAATGTTGAGTGATACATCCGTTTCACTGATGTTCAGTCCAGGGTGTCAGTATTACACCATCTAACTAAGTTAAATGGGGTAATTTAAAGCAGTAATATACAAACATCTCAAAGTACAGACAGGACAGAAAAACTGTTGTGGGAACTTACATATAGCCGTTGACGTCCTGAACTGAGATCCACCCCCTCACTTAACTTTCGAAACTTTTCAGCTGGTTCAGTGGACTCATCAATCTCAAGATCGGAGCTGTCCAGTCCTAGACCCAAGCCTTTTCTTCTCAATGTCTAGAAGACACACAGAAAGAGATAAAAAGCAGCAATACAGAAGAGGTGATGATGATGGCAATGAAGATGAACAAGACTTTACCAGCACAGACAACAGTGTGTGTGTGTGTGTGTGTGTGTGTGTGTGTGTGTGTGTGTGTGTGTGTGTGTTTTTCTTTAAGGCATTGCCTTTTCTGCTTATAAAATTGTCAACAGTTGTTTTAATGAAGAAATATTAATACTTAAGTCTTAAAGGAAGCCACTGCCTTAGACTTCATTGCCTACACAAATTACTGTAATGCTGTTATATGGCTTTTTTGGGACAGGACGTCATCTGTGAACATCAGGAAAATAAGAAATAGTTTTTTTTTTATTCTTTAGAGGGGGTCAATTACCAAGATTTAAATTAATTTGAACCTTCTTAAAACCTTTGTACATATATTTTGTGCTGGTTAATTCATTGTATGCCATCTCTAAGAACAATTGCTAGTTTTGTTTTTCTCTGTATAACTATTAATCAATATCAGACTGTCTTATTGTATTGCTATCTGTTGAACTGTACATCAGTGGACCTTTGTATTACTCTTGGAATTTTATTGTATTGTAATCTTTTTGAACTGTATATCTTTTGATCTTTGTATTGTTCTTGGAGCTTTTCTCCCCAGGCCTCAGTTGAAAATGGACTTCTAGTCCAGTTGGACACTTCCAGTAAACAAATGACAAATAAAATAAATAAATAAAATAAATAATACATAATAAATAAACTGGCCTGTTGTGATACATCTCCCAAATGGATTCCATCTAACAGAAATGATTTATGTTTTCAAAAGCTGACTGCATGGGAGGTAGGGAGAGACAGGCGCTCGGAGCAGCCCTCGGTGCCATTACATTCCCTTGCATATTTTAGCTTGTAACAACAACGTGATTATACACATTTCCACAATGTATACATTAATCCTTATCACGATATAAGAAAATGTGTCACAATTTTTTTTTTTTGCAGGGAAGCAAGACCCCTGTACCTCAGATGGGGTTTTGCCCCTGCCTCCTTATTTTATTATTTTCACTCTAAGGTTATTGCACCTGAAAAACAGAACAACCCACAGCAGGAAGTATAAAGCACGTGTTGCTCTTTTTCCAGAAGACTGTAAAACTGGACCAGCCACTATCAGTAACACAAAAGCAACATGATTTTCTTGCATGTGAATAGACAATTAATAACATGAGTTCCTGTCAGCTTAAGCAGATGTGACAAACTCCTGTGATCTGAAGTAAGTGACTTTTAGCCTAAGTGCCAGTCCACTGACAGACTATAAGTTCTATAGGTCTTGAGATGGAACATGTGATGTGACAATTTAATTACACTGAGCATGTATATATAACCCTCCAAAGGGGGGCCCCCTGCACATTTCCACTCCTGTTAATTATATATACCAACTCTGAGACCACACTACAGCAGGGAAAAGGCAAATTCCCCAATCGCTAATGTATTGCAATGTTGAACAGAAACAAAGTGGGCATGTTTGATCAGCTGTGCTGGCTTTTTTCTAGGTTTGACAAGCCGGCTGCCAACAACTTGTTTGTAACCTATATATGCATACTTATCGATATGATTATTTGACAGTTAGTTGTATACCCTGCATACCTCCTCCACTTCTGCTAATTATATATGCCAACTCTGAGATTGCACTACATTGGGGAAAGGGTAAATTCCCTATTATACCATGACCCCCCCCTATTAATATTCCAAAACGTGCCCGCTGATTGGTCAGCGTGCACGTTGTAAATTGACTTATACTAATGGCAAAAGGTCCGGTCGCCCAGACTTTTTCCATTACTATAAGTCTTTTTTAAAAAACTGTCTCGCTATGTTAAAGGCGTTTAACATAGCGACACAGGTTTAAAAAAAGCAACAAGATCTCCGTTGCTTATTTAAAAGCTGTCTCGCTATGTTAAACCCATTTAACATAGCGAAACAGTAAAAAGCAACGGAGATCTTGCTTTCTCCGTTGCTTTTTTCAAAACTGTCTCGCTATGTTAAATGGGTTTAACATAGCGAGACAACTTTAAAATAAGCAACGGAGATTCTCCGTTGCTTTTTTAAAAGCTGTCTCGCTATGTTAAACCCATTTAACATAGCGAAACAGTAAAAAGCAACAGAGATCTTGCTTTCTCCGTAGCTTTTGCCCACAGCTCTGATGTACTGCGTAGGCATGCGCAGCACATCAGAACTTCCGCTGAATACCAGACAGCTGCGGAAGGTCAGCAAGGAGGCATTATACAATGCCATTATTTAAGAAAAGTAATTATTCTTTTTCTTAAATAATGTCATTGTATAATAGCAATAACCCACTTCTGGGTGTGGGTAATGCTGGATTTACCCACGGTTGGCTTTGTTTGGTCCCGAGGGCGAAGCTCGAGGGACCAAACAAAGCCAACCGTGGGTATATCCAGCATTACCTACACCCAGACGTGGGTTATTGCTATACTATTCACAATCTTGCACAGAAAAGCCACAACAATACCATTCGCCCACCTAAATGATGCTATGTATATATCTGTGTGTGTGTGTGTGTGCGCGCGCGCGCACACACACACACACACACACACACACACACACACACACTGCACGAAAGAAGAGTTTGCCAGAAATTGGTAACAGTGTAATGGGTTGTTTGCTGAGGTATTTCCTTCTCTGATTATAAAACTGCAAAAATTGTTTTACTGAAGAAATGAGAACACCTGGTCTTAGTCTTGAACCATTTATATACAGCCACACTCACACAGGCACATACTTTCATGATCTACATAAGATATTCTTGTTATTTCATGTCTTTATTGAAAATATCAGCCTGCCTTTAGAAGGTTATGACTTAGTGGATAGCAGTGAAAAGAAACTGGTGAACAAAAGAATTCCTAGACAAAACTAGAGGCATAGGCCAGAAACAACACCTCTAACGGAATGTAATCATATTCACTCCAGTATGCATAGAAGAACCCAGTAGGAAATAAGCTATATAACCAGGAATGGGGTAGTTCACTAGTTAACTTAGTGACATTTAACCTTTGGTATTATGTAGGTATGAGCATAAATATTACTTGTAGCATATGAGCCTGTCAAAGTATGTTATCTGCATGGGTTCAAAAGCATGTTATGTGATGTTCTGCCATAGTCACCAGGGGCAGCATGTACTCACGTCAAATAGTGCTGAGGGACATCCATGTATCATATGAGAGTCAGCTGGGCATCATACTAGTACCTACTACAAATAAAAATAGAAAATGGGCATACGGGGGGGGGGGGGACAACTAGTGCCTAAATAGCACAAA